>NW_007731306.1:146851-163497 GCF_000696425.1 Galeopterus variegatus | reverse complement strand
AGGTGCGGGCGCAACACTGAGGGTTGCGATCCCGTTGCCGGTCATGAAAAAAGACAAAAAGAAAAAAACAAACAAACAAACAAAAAACAAATATAGCACTTTGGCATGCCAAATATGGTGCTTTGGCGTGCCGAATACTTTTAACAAAAGGAGATTGGAAGGACCTCAGAAGCAAGACCTTTCTGATCCTCTCCCATTCTCCTGTCTCCTGCCCCTGTTTCTCCCCTGAAATGAGTCATAGAATCTAGAATTCCACTTTCTGAAGGCAGGTCATAGAAACTAGAACCATTTTCCCCAAAGCAAGCCATGAAACCTAGAAAGGTCACTCTCTCCCTTCTCCCTTGAAGACCCTCATTCCTGAGGGGCCTTGCCCCGTACCTGGGGGGAAGGAATGCTACACAGAAGGGCCAAGAAGAACCTGAGCAGACAGGCCTTGCTGGGCCCCCCCCTCAGTCTACTGCCACTAGATCACACCCTTCTGTCCAACCACATTTCTGTACAACTCTCTATGCTTCATCGAACCTGTGCAGAAAAATGGTTTCCCCGGGTCTTTGGGTCTTCATTTCTGAAGACTCCCATGTTGCATAAAACTTTTTGATTAAATAAATTTGTTATGCTTTTCTCCTGTTAACCTGTTGTTTGTTACAGGAGTGTTGGTCATGACCCTTATGATGGGTGAGGAAAGTTACCATGCTTTTCCTCTCCTACATGCACACGCACATGCATGCGTGCACACACACGCACGCATGCACACCACTGCTCAAACAACCCTACACCAGTTCCCACTCCTTGCATTCCATACATATCCATGCAGCCCCCTCAAGCTGGCAGAAGGGGACTAACATTTACTGAGCACCTACTATGTGCCAGACACCATGCTGAGACCTTTCTGTGTGCTGTCTCCCTTCATCTTCTCACCAATGCTCTGAAGTTTGTTTTGCACAGAGTGCAGCTGAGGCCGTGGGTTGCTGGGATGGGGGGGGGGTCCTCATTCTAAGGCTCTTCCGTGCCTCACCCCGTTTCCCTGATGAAGAGAAATTATCAAAGGAGAGGAACCTTCCAACTATTAGTTCAGACTGATGGAATGAGCTGTTTATGGGGCAGTGATGATCTCACTCCTTGGGGCGCGTAAGGCGGAGGGGGTCTAGGCCACCCTGGGCAGGGCAGGAGGCTGAGCAGCTGCTATTCTGGCCCCATCTCCTGTGAGTGTGTCGTTTTTCAGTCCAAGTCGTTTGTGTTTATTTGGGGCCTGGCAGAATTTCTCATAAATCTCTCCCTCTCCCTTAGCTGTGCTCATGCCAACCTTGAAGAAAAGCTGCCTTTTCATGTAAAAATCTTCTCTTCTAAGCTATTAGGTCTTTTCGAAGCTTAAATTCCCACTTGGGAATGGAAGAAAAGATGAGGCAAAGGCTGTTTCTTGCCTTTAGGCAGAGGCAGTTCTCTGAGCGGATTCCCCCATGGGAGCCAGCCAGTCCCCTCCCTATCCCCTCCCTGTCCCCTCCCTGCCCCCTCCCTGCCTCCTTGGCTTCCTGCAGAGAGGGGGGAGGGGAAGCCGTCAGGTGCAGTGTGAATCCCAGCTGCCCACTCACCAGCTGGGTGGCCCAAGCAGGTCTCCTCCCTCTCTGAGCCTCCGTTCCCTCATCTATAAAATGGGGTGGTAAGAGTCCCCCACATTTATAGGTCACAGTGAGGACTGAGGAGATCAGGTGTGCAGGAGGACAGGCTAAATTCTGGGTACATGAAATATATCGCTGTTATTATTATCACTATTATCTCTAGTGTCTGACACCTCAGACTCTCCAAGTTGGACTTTGGACATTGGTTTCCAGATGATAGCTGGGGTCTGAGTGCTGCTTCAGAATTACGTGTGGGGCTTTCTAAAATGTAGATTTCTGAGCCCCACCCCAAGAGGCTCTGATGCTTTGCATTGGAATGAGTTTGGAGAATCTGCATTTTAATAAGACCTCAGAGGATTCTGAAATTCAGCCCAGGTCGGCACCTTGACCGTAGCCCACGCGTCTGTGTAATGTCTCACTCTTGGCATGTGCAGACGTAGTCCCCACCGTGAGCGGGGGGTGGGGGTGGGGAAGGTGTTGTGAGGACCAGCTCTGGGTGCAGGCCTCCCGTTTGGGCCTCATCTGCCATAAACCTCCTATGTGGTCTAAGCTGAGCTTGAAGGGGATGTCAACCCCAGCACATCCAGCCCTAGCTGGTGCGCAGGCCTGGGCCTCTCCCCTCAGTCCTGGCCTTTGATGGTGGAGAGGGCATGAGCTCTGGAGTAGGCTGACTGGGGTTTAGATCCTGTTCTGTCATTTACCAGCTTATGAGGCAGCTGCAGACCAGAGTTTACAGCCATGGGCTCTGGTGTTAGATGGCCTGGGTTCATTCCTGGCTCTGCCATTGACAAGCTCTGTGACCTTGGGAAGCTGATTAACCTCTCTGTGCTTGTGTTTCTTTATCTGTAATGTGGGGACAGTGACAGTGGACAGTCCTTCCCTCATTAGGTGGTTGTGAGGTCTGAGTTAACTTGTACAAATCACACTGGAAGAGAGCCTGGCCCTAGGCAAGCACCGGAGTCTTACATGTGGTTGTTATCAGTTGTGTAACCTGAGGTATGTCACCCAGGCGTCACCCAGACGTCATGAACCTGTTTCCTTATCTGTGCATGGAGAGAACATATCCACATGGGAGGACTGGGTGAGGATCGATGAGGTGATGTGTGTAAAGCCCCTGCACTCCTGGGGTCATGGGCTTTGTCTCCAGCACCCCCGTCTGTGCCAATTGCTCTGTGCAGTTCTCCAAACACCCAGCTGTGTCCACCTGCACCTGATGATAATAATACATTCTTCCTGGAGCGTTATTAGAGGATCATTAGAGCAAATGCTAGCAAAATGCCCAGTGCAGGGCTGGGCACCCAGAAAGCTCTCAGAAATGGGAGCTTATTGTCACCAGCTGGGACATGGGTCCACCCTTAGGAGGGTGCAGTGGAAAGGGAGGAAACCCAGCCGCTGGTGCCAACTCTTCCCCTGATGGGGAGTTGGTTGGAGAAAGTCCCTTCCCCCTACTGAGCCTTAGTTTTCCCATCTTCCTGGTGGGGACAGAGCTGGAATGGAAGGCTGGTCCAGCTCTGACTCTGACACAACCCTCAGCAATCATCCCCCAGTCTATCTTTTATTCACTTGTCCTTGCCCTATCTCCCCACCCCCACTGTAGCCCAAACTGTGGGGCCACTTTTGTCTTTGGGACCACCCTGAGAGTGAGCCTATCATCTCTCCAAAAGCATCCATGAGGGTTCCTGGGACAACCAGTTAAATGCCCATTGCCATGGAAACCCTCAGTCTCTCCAATTCATTTTATTTCAGCCTAGATTCAGCTCACTGCTTTGCCTAGCTGTGGGTGGGGGCTTCTAGAAGGCCATCGTGGAGAGGCAGAGATAGGAAATCATGCTCCATGGGGTTTAGTTGAAGGGAAAGGAAATCCACATGTATTGAGCATAGGCTCTGTATGTTATTACGAGTAAGTATATTTCACATATGAGGAAATAGAGGCTCAGAGAGGTTGAGTCATTTGCTTGAGACCACACAGCCAGTAAGAGATAGCAGCAGGATGCAAACACACCCACAGGTCATCTTATTTGGAAGACACTTGTCTGTGCAAGGACTACAACCTCCTCTTTCCTGCCTCCATAGGACGGGTCCCTGAGCGAGCAACAGGACTCCACCCAGCTGGAAAGCGCAGCTTTCTGCTCAGGATGCCACCCTGACATGCCCATCTTTTCCTGAAACTCTGGAGCTGCTGAGCTGGGAAGGTTCCTCTAGAAACCAAATCCAGCCCCAGACTGGATTCAACCCCAGGCAGAACAACACTTGCAGAACCAAGCCTGGCAGTCACCAGGTCCGGTCCTGTGGGGAAGCTGTGCTGAATGCAGCCTTGTCTCCTCGGGACAGGGGGGACTCCTGTGTGGCCCCAGGAGCACTACTCTGGGGACAGACCTAGCTTGTCTGGGGTCCTAACACAACCACTGATAAGCTGTGTGGCCTTGGGCCGGTTGCCAACCTTCCCTGAGCCTCAGCTTCCTCGCATAGCACCTGTCTTGCTGGGATGTTGTAAGGGTTAGGATACATGTAAAATAAATGTCAATTACCCACTTTCTGTCTAACATCTTTTAATCATCTGTGATTGGCTTTCCTTCATGGCCCTTATTACCACAGGGTCATTCTATGTTTTTATATGATTCTCTGTTTATTGTCGACCTTCCCCACTAACAACTGTTAAGTCCCCTTGCTGCTGGTACTAGGGAGTAAATAAAAGAATGAATAAGTGATCAAATGTCTCCTCCTAACCTTATAATGCTCCCAAGGCCACTGTATCCCACCACAATTCCTGCCCTCTGCATGCCACCTGCCTCCTGCCTGGCTTCAAGAGGGGGTCCTGAGTACTACAAGGCTGGAGACGGGCCTGGCATTACCAGCCCACATCTTGGGCCCCTGATGCACCTCCAGTGCTCTCTGGGCTGCAACCTCTCCCCATGGGAGAAGGTGGGTCCCCCATCCCTGCCTTCCCTGCTCCTGCCTGTGAACACAGACATGCCTCTGAACATGCTGAGGTGAAGGCCACACAGGGCAGTGGCTCTGCTGTTTTTAGAGAATTAACCTGAGACTGAGGAGGGAGTCCCAGAGCTTGACTGTCCACGTCAGCTGCAGCTGTAAATGGATGAGTTTTGGGGGGATTTTTCTTGCCCTATAGTCTATTGCGGCTCAGTGACCCTTCACCAGCACTAGAGGTTGTGTGTGAGCCGAGGCCTCTGCCATGCAGCCTGCAGGTGCAATCTCTTCTTGGGAGATTTCTTCCTGCTGCTGTAGCATGGGTAGGGGCTCCAGGAGGCTCTCGGGGTGGACAGATGGAACTGCAGCTGTCCCTGAATCAGCATCACACGTGGCCCTGATCCTGGGAGGTTAGAGCAGGAAGGTGCAGCGCCCACACTGCTTGGTCATAAAGCCCCATTGATGCCCACCCTGTGCCAGGACACACAGATGGGTTGGACATTACCCCTGCCCTTGCAGGGCTCACAATCTACGGGCTGGTGGGTGAATCACATATCTAGGCCCAGAGGCGGGTGTGACTCAGCCCAGGGCTCACAGCCAGGCAGCAGGCAGGGTTGGGACAGAGCCCAGGGCACCTGACACCTGGGCTGCCTGACTAGGACTCCCTATGCAGATGCCAGGACAGTGTTAGGGGTCAGGAGAAATTTTCTGGACAAAGATCCTGACCTGTGATAAGAAGCGTACAAGGAGATGGAATCAACAGGAAAGGGACTTGACCAACCGCCACCCCACCCGAGGTTCTAGGCACCTGCCGGCTGTTCTTTTCCAGCTCTATCAAATTCTGTCCTCTAGAAATGCCCTGGACTAGTTAGGAATTTTTCAGGCGAAACTGATAACAAGCAGGCTTAAACAAAGGCAGAAATCTGTGGGCTCAGCTAACCCAGAACTACAGAGGTGGGTCAACCTAGGTGCTGTTTGACTCAGGGGTCCAGGCTGTGGCCCAACCCATGCTGAGCATCATGCTGTCCCCCACACCCATCTCCAGGATGTCATTTATTTGCCCTTGCTGTGCCCTCAACGGGGTTCCCCACACCTACCCCCCACCATGAATCCTTTAGATCCCAGCTCAAGCTTCACTTTTTGCAACTATGAGATGAGTCATCTCTGCTGGGGTCCCCAAGGACATCATCCCCACCACCGTCATTTGCAACATCATTTTGTCAGGTTTCCTTATTGCACCGCCACCTCCTACTGCCCATCCCCCATGCGTGTAGAGCTTCCTGGCTCCTTGAAATTTGGCTCTGGATAAATCTGAATTAATCTTTCTGTTCCCAGACTCTAGGCACTGCCTGATCTAGAGCAAGAACTCAATAAATATTTGTTAAATTAATGAAAATGTCTGTGTTGAAGACACGACTTCTCTGAAATTGTTCGCATTTTAACAAATGACAAAGCCTCAAGCCATAGGAATAAATCTCCAATGGTACAATTTCAGGCACCAATAAGCTGGGGACAGAAGCTTATTTCTCTTCTATCATTTAGTGCCTGGGGGAGGAAGTGGCTGTCTCGGCAGGTAAAATTTTCCACTCATGACTTTCCAGTGCAAAAACAATCACGTTGTCTCCTGAAAAACACTAATGTGTCATGGAAGCAAATGTGTTTCCTTTTTGACTTTCTGGTGGAGAGAAATTTCAGTAGCTCTGTTGTATTTCCCTGAGCTGATTGCAACTGACAGATGTTCATTTCCCACATTACCATGGCAACTCCCTGGCTGGTCCTTCCTCTCTCCCAGTTCTCTGACCCTACAGCAACTGAACCCCACCTGCCAGCCTAGCTCTGCCTGGTTGCAGAGACCCCAAAGTTAGTTGGGGATTTGAAGAAGCCTCGTTCTGCAGCTCAGGCATTTTTGTGTCAGGCCCACTGACCAGGCTGCTTCTTCCCACCTCAGCTGGGGCCGATCCTGACCATTCCTGCCCTCCCTGATCCTCTGGCCAAGCCCTCTACATGCCCCAGCTGCACACACTCTGCCCTTAAGCTTGTCCCTCCAGCTCACCCTCCGCCCTAGAGCGATCCTCAGCAGCACAAAGCTAGCTGGGTCCCTCCCAGCTGGAAACAATTGCCAGGTCCCCTGTGCTCTTGGGTCATAGGCCATGCAGAGGCATGGACGTTGTCATGTACAACGCATGTATGGTCAGGTACACACCAGGCCACCAGGTCACGCAGAGGCACGAACATTGTACCTGACAGGTGTCTGTGCCTCTGCATGGCTGGCGGAGGGAAAAGCCTGTGCAAAGGCCCGGAGGCTGGAATGGGCTTGGCTTGTTTGAAGAAAGGCAGGAAGTCAGTGTGGCTGGAGCTCAGTGTGCAGGGGAGAGGGGAGGGGCATGAGGTCAGAGGGGCAGCCTCAGGGACAGATGGGGAAGGGGCATGTGGGCCATGCCGGCAGATTTGGATTTTCCTTTGAGTGAGACTGGAAGCTGTGAGATGCTGGGGGCTGGGGGAGTGTGATGTGCTTTACCTATTTAAAGATTCCCTCTGGCCTCTGGGAGGACTTGGTTGAGGAGAGCGGAACCCAGTGGAAGCTGGAGGTTGGTTGGGAGCCTGGACTTAGCTCTTTCTGCCTGTAGGTCCAGACCCCACCTCCTCCGGGTCTGGGAACATGCCTAGCCTATTGACCCACCTCCCAGGATGCAACCCCTGCCCTGAGCCTATCTTGCGGCCCGGCCCTTATACCCTCCCCACCCATGAGCTGACTTTCCTGAGTCTCCCATCTCTTCTGTCTTCTCATCACCCAGGCCTCAGCTCTCCCTACTGGGCCACAGTTCACAGGCTGCCTGAGACCACCTCTGATACCTGGCTTTCCGGAGTTTCTTATTTGCCTATTGGCATGAGAACCCCCATAGTCAGCAACCAGATTTATCCTCCAATCTCTGCCCCAGCCTCAGCCCCAGTCATATGGGGGTGAACTAGCCCCCAAACAGCCTGTGAAGGGTGGAGAGAATCCTGGATTTGAATCCCACACGCTTGCTGTGTGATGTTAGTCAAGTGTCTAAACCTCTGAGCAACAGTTTCCTCTTATAAAATGGAGATGGTAATACTTACTCTGAAAGGTATCCTGAGGATCCAACCTCACATGTAAGGACACAGCTCCTGGCTTCCACAGGCCTCACACTCACATCAGTTCCCATTCTCTCAGCTCCTTCCTTGAAGACAAGGAGGTGAGGCTCCTTCCCTGAGGTGACACAGGAAGTCGAGGAGTCAAGATCTGTCACTAGCTCCAGGAGCAATGTTCTGGCCATGACATACTGTTCTGTGCCTCAGTTTCCTCATCCATAAAATGGGAATGGTAATAGTGACCACCTCAAATTGGTGGCATGGGAACAAACTGGCTTCATCTATGTGGAGTGCTTAAGACAGTGCCTGGCACATCATAGCCACTCAACAACTTCAGCTGTGGCTCTAGTGTGGTCCCTGTCCCCTCCCCATCTTCCTATAGTCTCTGAACATGCCCATAGAACTTAACAGCCCGAAGTGACAGACGCTTTCCACTCCTCCAGCAAGTTCCACATTCCACGTTTTGCTCATGGGGAAACTGAGGCCAGGACAGGGAAGGACCAGCCCAAGGCCACACTTGAAGTATGTGGCAGAAGTGGGAGAATGTGCTACCCTCAGACTCTTCAGTTGCTTGTTTTGGGACAGCCTGTGCTGGCAAAGCTCTGCTGAGAGGAAAGAGCTGGGAACTGGGATTATTATAATTACTGTTATCGTTATCTTGTGCCAAGAGCCGAGTGGAAGAAGAGAAGCCCAAGTGTGGGGGGGCTTGGGGCAGCTGCTCTAGAAAGGGGAGGCCAATTTTGACCAGGCACTGTGCTCGCTGCCTTGCCTGATGTGCCTCCTTTTTGCCAGTTTATTAAGCATTTTCTTCCCAGACCCAGGCACCGACATGGGGTGGCCTTGGTGCCTCTGAACCTCTGCCAGGCTGGGGCAAGTCCCAGATTCCACCACACAATTACCATTGACTGGCATTGAAGCAAAGGTGCCTGGACTGGGGCAGCCCCTCCCCTGTGCCATCTTGCTCAGTCCTCACAACCCCGCAGGGCAGGAGGGCACAATGCCCATTTTCCAGATGAGGCAACTGAGGCCCAGAGAGGTTAGACCACCTGACCAACCCCTCTGAAGCAGGGAGTCTCCCTGAGGAGGGAGCTGAGGCTCAGGGAGTTTCAGGAGATCACCCAAGCCCACCCAGCTGAGAAGGACAGAGCCAGGACCCTAACTCCCCATCCATCTGACCCAACAGCTGTGTTTTTTCCAATGCCAGGCCCTACCTCTACCTTGTCCAGTAGGGGCTGAGCCTCCTCTCACCCGGACCTCACCCTGATCTCCTTGGTTAGTGTTGGCCGGTGGGCATGGTTGAGTTTATAGGGGGTCTTTTAAAATGATAAAGCAGGTCATATCAGCCCCCTGGTTAAAGGTCTTTGGTGGCTGTTGAGGGATCAGTCCCATGACCACCCACCCACCCAGGTGCCAGCACTCGGACAGCCGCGGCCCCAGCGCTCCCTGCTGGTTGGGGGTTGGAGCCCCAGGGTCCTGGGGCTGCACCTGCATCGCGTCCACAGTCCTCACCTCCACCCCTGCAGGGTGCCCGGGGTGCTCCACCCCACACAGTTGCGGCTCCCAGGGGTGAACACAGGCTCACAGCGGGGAAAGAGCACATCACGCTCAGGACCACTGGCCCCAGTGCCCTAAGTCAGCCCCTCCGAGGTCTCATCTCGGGAAAGACAGCAACCGGGCCTCTGTCCCCAGCTCTCCCAGACCTGAATGGCCTGGTAGCCAATGTTTTATTACTTAAATCACATCCATAATGATTTCTCCCTTGGCCGGACATTGAGAAATGGTCTCAGACTCCAAGGTGGAAGGTGACAGAGATTGCTGGAGGAGAGGGAAAAACAGGGTCGGCTTGACAGAGGCTGGGGCGGCTGAAGGTGTGGACAAAGCCCAGGGCCACAGGGCCCAGCCGGGGGTCTGGAGAGTGGGCTTCCAGTCCGGCCACTTTGTCACTGGCTCCTGGGTGACCCGGGCAGGCCTGTGACCCACTCTGAGCCTTGGCTTCCTCCTGGGTGGGCACCATCCCTCCTCCTTCTACACATGGGCTGTTTCTGCTTCATGATCTACATCATCCGCACCCCCGCATCACATCCCACATCTTCCACAAGACTGGCCATCATAGGACCTAGAACAGACCCAGCCATCAACCACGGGATGTGTGGCCCCCAGGTCACAGTCTGCAGAGTCTCTGTGGAGGCCGCTCGGGGCCAGCTCATGCCCATGCTATGGGTAGATTTGGGTTGAAGTACCTGGGCAGGCAGATCTACCATTCAGCAATAATAGGTCAGGGTCTGAACAAGGCTGGTGGTGGCTTTTGAGACCTGAGGGAACTAACTGACCTCTCGGGGTGGGGAAGCAAAACTCCGCTGAGTCTTAAAATACAAAAGAATTCCATTAACTGGACTGCAGTTGGCTGGAGGAGTTGTTTAAAATGGTGACCCTGGAGGGGCTTCTGGCTTCCTGGTCAGGGATCACCCCACCGTTCACGTTGCACCTCCCCCTGCTGATGCTACCAAATGCTGCTCTCTGGACTCCCCAAACATGCTCTGCGCTTCCCACTTCCTGGCTGCTCCTCCTGCCACCTCCTCCACCTGGAGTGCCCTTCCCTCCTCCTACGACCTACAACCCATGTCCCACCACCTCTGCCTGTTGAGATACCATGTATACTTGAAAGTCCAGCTCAGTGTGACCTCCCCTCGACCCCTGCCCAGGCCCCCCAAAGCTGCACGTCGCCTCCCCCTCCTCTGCTCCAGGAGTGAGTGAAAGAGCCTGGAGGTGAAGCCAGGCAGACGGGAGTTTACACCCGGCTCATGTGCCTGGCTGCGTGACCTTGGGCCAGGCTCTTCCCCTCCCTGAGTCTGTTTCCTCATCTGTGGGAGGCGGGTGGTAACACCACTGACCGGATAGCTGCCTGGCTCTCCATAAATGTGAACCTGACTATCTCCCTTAGGACAGTTTCTTTATTTGTTACTAGGGCCCCCATGATATTTCTGTTGTAAAAAGAACTCCTAAAAGGCATGTGCTGTTCCTTGTCTGAGTCTCTCCATCAATTCGGTGCACACTTATCATATGCCCCCTCCGTGGCCCTTTTGAAGCAGCCCAGCACAGGGTAACCCAACTGCAGCTGGGGCCTCGGGAGGCACCGTCTCAACAAGGTGCAAAATTTGAGGAAACAGTCCAGCAGCCAAATATAATCTTGAAAGGAATTCAATTTTTATTTCCAACTCTTAAGGAGAATGAAGGGATTCAATGCATAGCCCCTGTAGCATTTTCTGAAGTCCCACGTCTCACTACAGAGAACTTGCAGAGACTGTCACAAAGCCGAACCTCCCCGGTATCCCTGGACAGCAGGGCTGCCTGCGTTTCCTCTGCCTCTTCTATTCCCCACCAGCTTCGAGCCTCCCACCCCCACCTTCATTATATGGATTAACTTTTCCTTCTGGATCCTTTACCACTTCTGATTCTGCATCTCCTATGATTTTGGAACTGTCTCACCAAGGTGATGTTCTCCTTTTAAGAGCAGAAGGGAAGAGGCTCAGAGGGCAGAGATGAAATTCCCTGGGGGCATCATGGTGGCACAGCTGTGAATAGTGTGTGACAACAACCCAGCCCTGCCACAGCAGGCTCTCGGCCAATGCTATGATAAGGTCCCTCAGCCTGAGATGCTGTGATTCTATGAATTTTGAAAGGTAGCACTTGGTGCTTAGGAAACCCTGAGGAGCTGGGGCCGGGGACTGAAGGCTCTGTCACAGTTGGAGAGCAATGCAGGGTGTGGGTCGGGGCGGGGGGAGGAACTGGGATTGAGAGAAGCTGATCAAGGAGCAGGGGCTGAGGAGCTGGGGCCGGGGACTGAAGGCTCTGTCACAGTTGGAGAGCAATGCGGGGTGTGGGTCGGGGCGGGGGGAGGAACTGGGATTGAGAGAAGCTGATCAAGGAGCAGGGGCCTCCCACCCAGGCCCCTTCACTGAGGAGTGCACAGTGAATGATGCATATTCTGTGCTACGGCCTGTGCTGGACACCAGAGGGTCGGGTGGAGACAGGAGTGACAAAGGCCTTGCCCCACCGACCCAGCACCTGCCAGGTCCAGCCTCTGACCCTGCACTTGGCACATGCTCCTGACATTCTGCTGACCTCTGAAAGGGCTCTGGTCTGGGAGTCAGAGGATGGGGGTGCCTATGCTGACTGTGTGACCCGGGGCACTTGCCTTCACATCTCTGAGCTTCTGTGTTGTCACCTGACACTGATTGTGAGAAATAAATGAGATGATGTGGGAAGAGGCTGGAGCCCCATAAACCCAGCGAGAAGCTCCTGCCGCCTCCTCCAGCCGCAGCTCCACGCAGGGCCCTGCTCTTCTGCAGAACACATCTTTGAACACTAGCACCACCGCGGCTGGCCCCCTAGGGCAGAGCATGGTGGCATCTGGGGTGAGGACTTTACCAGCCCCTCCTCACAGGACTTGGCTCTGTGGTGATGATGTCAAGGAATAGGAATAGTGTGACCAACTCATCCTGGTTGCCCAGGACCTTCTGGGGGGTCACCCTACTAAGGATAGTGTTGGTCAGGGAAGGGGTCAGGGAAGGGGTCTGGGCTCACAGATGGGAATTAGGGGGGATCATCCAGAACTGGGGCCTCCCTCAGTCTCCTCCCTCTAGAGGTGAGAGGGCACAGATGAGTGTTTACCTGATGACCTTACAGAGCCAAAGAGGGGCTGACAGACCCAGCCCGACCTGCACTGCTTCCCTGAGTGTCCCAGCCAGAAACAGAAGCAGGATCAGGTACTTACAGGCAGATCTACAACCCACTCACAGTAGAACAATGCAGCCCGCATGGTAATGACCCCATGGTTTACATGCTCACGCTTGGTGGATTTCACATTGCAAATGAATTCTTTTTAAAGAGCTGTATCTTTTCAGGAGTTCATGACTTTTCTAGATTTATCTCCCTTAACAGATCTTCCACAAGAAGGAACAAGAGACACTCTCATTTAAAAGAAAAGAAAGAGAAAAAGGTTATCAGCTAGTAGAGAGGAAATTCTGCTTTTTACATAATGTGGCTTAAAAGGGAGTGCTGCATTTTGTCAAACAGTCTGTGATGAGTCTTTCACCACTTCTGTGCTCAGAAAGGCAGAAGAAAAAAGAATGCTGGCACCCGGGCATCCCACCATTAGCCAGGTGGAAGAGAGTAGCGTTTTCAGTGGGATTCTCAAGGCAAATGGAAAATTTTCATCCACACAGAGAATCTATTTCTGCAGACTGAGTACAGGCCAGACCCGCACTGTCAAAGCCTGACAGAAAGATGTGAGATGGCAGGGGGCAGGCGAGAGACAGCTGCTGTGTATGCCCATATGGGATTCTGGAAGGGACATCCAGAGCAAATGACAATTGCTTCCTCCTGTGGGTCCAGGCTTCACTGTCTAAAAGCCCCTTCAGACCATGAGTCCTCACCTCGACTCAGAGGGAAGTGCTATTATTACAGCCATTTTGCAGATGAGGAAACTGAGGCTCAGGGAAGGAGAGGGTCTTGACCAAGGTCACACAGGCAAGAGGACACCGTCCTGGATGTGTGACTGTGGAGCCCACTCCACTGACTGCTGAGTGTCCTGGCCGGGCGTGGTTGGGGAGGAAGCCCTGTCTACCAGGTGCTGGGCCTGGCAGGTTACATACTCCAGGTTCTGTTACTGCCCACTGCTGTCCTGGGAGGGGGCATTCTTGTCCCCATTCCTGGTTCAGAGCAGAGAAGTAACTGGCCGGGGGCTACAGAGACACGTGCGTGGAGCAGGGTTCAATTCCCTCCTTTCACTCCACACCCAGGAGCTGTTGGCTGCAGGAGAGTGGCCCTGGGGTGCAGTGTCTCCCAGGTGCAGGAGAGTGGCCCTGGGGTGCAGTGTCCCCCAGGCCTCTGTCCCAGCTCCTTTTCTGTCCTGTCCAGCCCTCGGGCACTTGCCTTTCCCCCTGGAGCTGCTCCCAGTCCCCTCTTGGGCTCCTCTGCTTCCCAGTCGCCTGCTGAGCTCACCCACCATCATCAACCAGTGTCTCTGCCTAGCCTGAAGTGGGGCCATTGCTGATGGACTGACAGAAGAGGGGACAGCATGTTCCTTCCAGCAGCATGAGCTTCAGCAAGTGCGTCCTAGAGATAGCACACCTCTCTGTAGTGTCCAAACACAGCCTCCTAAGAGGTGGACCTCGGCTATAGTGTTGTTCAGAGGTGTGCTGACCTGATGAGGAGACAGAGGAGGTGCTTCGATATCTCCGACTGTCAGGTTATGCAGTGGGGTTAATTCCAGGAGCCTCCCTAGCCCTGATTTTCTCTGAGTCCCTAAACCCTTGGCAATGGGTTTCGTTGCACATCTGCAATGCTGGAAGGCCTGGACCCCTGGGAGAACAGGGAGCCCACTAGAGAGCCTGAGAGAGGCCTGAGATCCAGCTCCACAGCCTTAAAACTGCCAGCTCTCCCCACTGTGTCCCCCCTCCACCCCCAGGCAGCACCATGTCCCATCCCCCTTCACAGTCTTCATCTCGAGCCTCTCATCTAGACCAGCCTGCGCCCAGCTCTCGGCCCTAAGACTCTTCTCCCTGATGCTTCCAAGCCTGTGATGTACTTTCCAGCTCACAGCCATGGTTCAGCCCTTGAACCTGAGCCTGGCCTTCCCAGCTCCAATGCCCTCCTGTCACAGACTGTGTCTTAGCTCTGCCCTCACCACTCCATCCTAGACCCCAAGAGTCCCCGCACCATCGCTCACCCAGCTCCAAGCACTAGGCACCACAGGAAGACCCAGTCCTCCTGCTTTAGACTCCACAACAAAGGAAATGAAAACCCAGCCTCCGTCCTGGAAGGCCCAGCCCATGGAGCGCGGCACCTGCGGCTCCTGCCTCCTGCGGGGCATTTGCTCTCCCCTCGTCATCAGCCGGCAAGGCACCTGCATCGCGGCTCCTTCATTCCGCGCGAAGGGAAACCCGGGCTCCTGGCAGATGTGTTCCTGCTTTGGTTGCATTTCAGTCGCTCTTCCCCAGGGCCAGTCTCACCCCTTTCTTTTCCAGCCTCCAGGGCGCTCTCTCTAATGCTTCCTTTTGTTGCTGCGAATTGCTTTCAGTTCCAGCTAACCAGGTCTCCGGCTTTGTGTAAAGTTCAAATTCTCTGGAACTGGAGGAACGGCTGGTTTTCCACCTTCTTTCCCTCCCTCCCAGCCAGGCACCAGGTCCTCACTGTCTGAGGCACAAGGAAGATGGAATAACACCTTGAATGTGGCAGGAAGGGCTCTCCCTATGGCCGTAAATGCAACTCTCCATGAAGTGTATGAGCCAGCCCAGTGGCCACACTCACCCTGTGCACCAATAAACACACTCCCCACGTTCACCTGGGAACGCGAAGCCACGTGATCATCATATAATAACATTGATCATAACTCATGATCACAGGGTCCTTCCTGTGGGCCGGGTGCTGAGCTGGGCTCTTTTCAAGCACTATCTCTTTGTCCTCACAGGAACTCTAGAAAGTGGGGACTATTACTGTTTGCATTCTACAGATAAAGTCACTGAGGCTTTGAGAAGTAGCTCACATAGCTAGTAAGCAGGAGAACACGTCACACCCCTGTGTGTGGTGATGAGCCAGCCCTGTGTGTCCCCAGGTGTCCCTACACTAACAAGCCTTACCCATGGGCATCAAGGACACACTCCTGTTTCTCTGAGAACACAGGTCTCCGTGTGCACTGATGAAATGACCTCATGTGCACAAGATACTGTGTCCCCATGAACACAGCTGATCCTGGTCCCAGGTAGTCTTCATCTAGCCTGGCAGGATGGCCTTTGGATTTAGTGATGATCCCCCAAACCCCCTCCACCTGTGCCCCACTCCAAGTCCGGGATGCTGTATGGTGAGATGGTGAGTAATGAACGTGTTCCCTGAGTGCTCCCTCCTGCTTCATGGCAGCCGTGGGCACTAGAAGGACGCCCAGACCTCTGCTCCTTCTCTCCTTCATCTCATTCCCCTGTGTACAAATCCTTCGCACCCACTGCCCAGCCAGGGAAGCCAGCCTTTCTCAGCGACAGAGGAAGACAATTCACAGACACCGTTCTGGCTTAATCGGTTCCAGCCCGGCTATCTGGGTGTGAATTATGTGTCCTCAGCACTTTGTCATTCTCTGTTACTATCTAATCTTTATTCATTCTGGCAAATTAAATTAGCACTGTCTTTCCCATCTTGCCCTCCAGTGGCACAACAGTGACAAAGACAACTGGCTGTAATGGGATGTTTTATATAATTTGACCTTTGCTTCCTGCATCTGAAATGCCCACTGCTTTGCAAAATGCCAGGCAGGTGGGGGATGAGCTTTGGGGCACTCGGGATTGGACATTTGCCTCTATTTTTTTTCTTTAATCCCAGAAAAGGAGTCAACATCTCCACTTACCTAGCTGCAGGGACGCGATTATCCCATTTCACAGAGGTGGACGTTGAGGTTTAGAGAGGTCACATGGCTCATCACAGGAACGCAGTCAGTAAGGGACATTTGAACCCAGGACCGTCTCCCTCCCACATGGGGGGCACTGACCCTGGTGGGCACTGGTAGATGCTTGCTGGCGAAGGTGGGTTGTGTCCTGCTCCAGTCCCCGCAGCCAGAAACCTGTAGGTGGACCCAAGGGGATCTGGGTCTGGGCTTGGCAAGCCCATGTTGGGCAGGTCTGCCTCCTCCCATCAGTGTCTGGTTCAAAGCAAGGCGGGAGAAGGGACCTGGGTTGAAGGCAGCAGGTTCTTTCTGTCACTAAGGGCACGCGGGTGCAATGCAGAATGCATCTTGGCCGACTTGGGAGAATCAACTTCTCCATGCGGGGCTTACATGGCAGACAGCCAGGAGGTGGCCGAGCAAAGGGGGCCGTGGGCGGGGAGGGAGGGGGTGTGAGCTCCTCCGGCTCGGGCTGCGGCTGCTGGCACAGGGCTGCCCTTCTCCAGCTCCCTCCTGTCTTCTCTTGTGTGTTAATCTCTCCCTGTCTTGCGTCTCTCTCA
>NW_007731306.1:144902-146400 GCF_000696425.1 Galeopterus variegatus | reverse complement strand
CCGCAGCCAGAAATCTGTAGGTGGACCCAAGGGGATCTGGGTCTGGGCTTGGCAAGCCCATGTTGGGCAGGTCTGCCTCCTCCCATCAGTGTCTGGTTCAAAGCAAGGCAGGAGGAGAAGGGACCTGGGTTGAAGGCAGCAGGTTCTTTCTGTCACTAAGGGCACAAGGGTGCAATGCAGAATGCATCTTGGCCGACTTGGGAGAATCAACTTCTCCATGCGGAGCTTACATGGCAGACAGCCAGGAGGTGGCCGAGCAAAGGGGGCAGTGGGCGGGGAGGGAGGGGGTGTGAGCTCCTCCAGCTCGGGCTGCGGCTGCTGGCACAGGGCTGCCCCTCTCCAGCTCCCTCCTGTCTTCTCTTGTGTGTTAATCTCTCCCTGTCTTGCGTCTCTCTCACTAGCTACCTGTGCTCTCTTTTCCTTCTATGCCCCACATCCATTTCTTCCCTCTGTTGGCCTGAATTGTGTCTGTGCTTCTGCATCTGTCTGGTGGGGTGTGTTTCTCACTCCCTCAGGTTTTGTTTTTCTTTCTTGCACCCTCTCCCAAAGGTTGTTTCTCATCTGTGTGTGTGTTTGTGTGTACGCACATGTGTTTGGTGTCTTTCTGTCTTTTTTCTGTCTTTATCTTCCTCTAGGTGTCTCTTTTTCTTTGGGTTCTCCCCCAATACTCACGTAAATCTCTTTTTTACCCTCTCTCCTCACTTTTCTTTCTCTCTATGCAGGTTGCCCCCCACCCCATTTCTCCTCGTATCTGCTCCCTCTGTCCATGGTGGGCTTCTCTTTCTCTCTCTCTTCAACCCATACTCGCTGCTGATATCAACAGGGAAAACTGGGAGCCTCTGATCTGAGAGCCTCAAGTTCAAAAAGAGAATCATGGTTTCAGGCAAGCGGGTCACTCTCAGCAGATACTCAGGAAAAGAACACCTTGCAAACCCAAGGGGGGCTCCAGAGTCACCTCGTTCAGTGTAGTGGGAAAAACAACAGACTCAGGGCCAGAGAATTCCAGCACAAGTCCTGTCTTTCCCACTTCCTGTGTGACCTTGGGCAAGTCACCCAGCCTCTCTGAACAATTAATAAAATGGAGCTCTTGTAAAAATTAGATGAGATGATAGGTGTTAAATAGGAAGGCCAAAGCACAGTGTGGGAGGGCAATATGTGGATGGGGGAGTAGAGACCCAAGGGCTGTCACAGCACAGCCAAGGCCTGTGGGCTCCATGGGGAAGGGGGAGGAAGTGCTCCCTTGTCTGTCAAGGGAGAGTTGGACTCAGTGCAGCCCAGGAAAAAGGACTACCAGCTGCTGCTGTGTGTCCTTGGGCAGATCGCTTAACCTCTCTGAGCCTTCGCTTCCTCATCTAGAAAGTAGGATAACAGTAGTCACCCCTCCTAATCCACAGGAGCATTCTGAGAATCAAGTCGTACAAAGTCCTTCATTCATTCAACAAATCTTTGTTGTGAACCTACTACGTGCTTTGAAAAGTCTGAACTATTATCACCATTT
>NW_007731306.1:141859-143726 GCF_000696425.1 Galeopterus variegatus | reverse complement strand
TTCAGGAAAGCCATATGTCATGAGTTAAAGATCAAAATGTTTACCAAGAAATAAACAACTGAAAGCAGTCCTGGTTTTGTGCAAAACGAGGGGGCAGAGATTCACACACAACACTCACTCCACTGTGCACATCACCTCACACGTGCATGCCCCAGTTACTTGTGCAAATGTTTACACGCCGGGCTCACCACGGTGCACACAAACAGCACACTCACACATATGTGCTCATGCATGCTGGGCACACCCACAGGTCACAGCCATCCCGGCTGCTGCAGAGGACTCCCCTGCTGGCCTCACTGCTCCTAGCCTGGGATCTACCTCTTCCTCTCTCTGTCCCAGGGCCCCATTGGCCGAGCTCGATGTCACCCCCTTTGCCTCCCTTCCCCCCACCTCCCTGCCCATCTCCCCCTAACAAGGGGGCTGTGACTCTCCCCAGCCCCTTAGAGCCCTCTCCTCTTCCTTCCTTTCCCTCTCTCTGGTGTCCCAAGTCCTCTGTTAGTGTTCATCACTCTCTCTCTCTCTTTTTTTCTTATGTCTGTATTTTCCCACTCCTCTCTGTCTCCCACTACCCTTTCCTCTCTCGTTACCTCTAGTTGACCTAAAAAGGAAACTTAGGCCGAATACATATGGCAGGAATTTATCGAGCCAATATGATGATTACCACCAGGGAGACACATAGTCAAGTCACCCTGAGAAATGGGTCCCGAAGAGGGCCAGGAGAGCTTAGCATTTTATAATCACAAGAAGGGGAAAAGGTTAAAGAAGAGAGAGAAAGACAGCCCTGTTTAATTACTTCATCAGGTTTTCTATTGGTTCTACATGACGTATAGATTTGGGATTGTTACCAGTTACATGAGTTATAAGAAGCATTTTAGGTTATTTTATGGCTTTCTGGTGCCATTAAGTCTGTAAAAATGGTCTCATGATAACATTTTTCAGGACAAGTGGACATGACTACTGACTTATCCCAGATCTCCCAAGGCACTGTAATTTAGCTGACCTGGTCAGAGCAGATTTTTTTTTGTTATCATTTTTCCCCTTTTGATTAAAAAGCTTTTATCTAAAAGCATTGATGACCAACTCAGGTAGACATTTTGGTCCTTCGTCACTGGGAAAGCTCTTTCTCAGAAAGTCATGTTCCATGTAGCAGGAAAAAGCATTAGGCTTTGGCCTCTAGGCCAGAATTTTAAGCAACATAGGAATTGGGAAGGGATGATAGTCAGATCCTTTAATTCTTAGCAAGCCTAAAAAACTAGATAGCAGCATTTGTCGTATATCTGAAAGGAGGAAAAGTTGTGCCCTTGGGCAAAAGAGCATGTTTATCATAGAAAAAGGTTGAAAAACAGCAAGAGAGAAAAAACTAAGGGCATTTTTTACAACTTAAACTAGGTAGTGAGTTTAACTTGTTATAGGCCGGGGAAAACAAATATTAAGACAAGAGTTTAGCTTTGTAAGTCATCTTGAGGCATTTGGTCTGATTAGAATGTGAACCAAGAAGTGAGACCCACAGTATGGCAAAAGCCTAAGACTAGAAAAATTCCCCAAAGTCCAAATGTTTTAGCAACATTGATCATGCAGTTGTCACCAGGTCTGGTCCAGAGTTTTGGGAAAACTGTCTGCCCAGATGTCATAGTCCTCTCATCCTGGTTGGAAGAGTGAGGTGTCTGGCTACAGGTTAGCTTTAGTTGAAGATCTTCAGTAATGGAGAAGGTCCACTCAGGTGAAATTTGCATTTTTACAATGAGGAACATGCATTCATGAGTCAACGCCTTTAAGCTGAGTTGTATAGAGATTGGTTAACAATACCTGACATGGTCCCTTTCAACATTTCTAGAAGGAGTCCATTTATTTGATGACATTTTTTTTT
>NW_007731306.1:139538-141736 GCF_000696425.1 Galeopterus variegatus | reverse complement strand
CTGCGCCCGCACCTCGCTCAGCCAGTGAGCGGGAACCGGTCTGTATGTGGGATCCGAACCCTCGGCGGGAGCGCCGCTGCGCTCCCAAGCGGTGCACTGTAGCAGTGCGCCACCGGGCTGGCCCCTATTTGATGACATTTTTAACCAACAAAGTTTCTGGGTTGGAGACCACAGTCTTTGATGTCTTTATCACCTGTGAGCTTGCATGGAAGAAATCCTTTATTAATTTAGAATTTTTGGTGAAAAACTTTATGAGGCCTTGGCAGTAATGAAGAATATTGCCTTTTAGAAGAGCTGATCCGTAAAGTCATTTATCTAGGTGCATAGGTCTACCCATTATTTCAAAGAGAGAAAGCTGACACTTTTCAAACAGGGTAGATTGCAAGTTAAGCAATACCAAAGGAAGAGCCTTTGGCTATGTATTGTGAATGTACTGAATCATCTGACCAGTGAAAAATATCTCTCAATCACTGTGGAGCCCAGAGGGAACTCTTCGGGAAGAGACATTTGTTAAAATTCAGGATTCAGTTCAGATAATACAAACTCAAAAAACAATGGACAGGGCTAGAATCTAATAACAGGTCCACTATAGTTCTCTCTCTTTTTTTTTTTGTCCTTTCTGAGACCGGCCGCACCGCGCTCAGCCAGTGAGTGCTGTGAGCGCGCCAGTCATCCTTATATGGGATCCGAACCCGCGGCAGGAGCGCAGCTGTGCTCCCAGCGGTGCACTCTCCCGAGTGCGCCCCGGGCTCGGCCCTATAGTTCTCTTCTAAAACATAATTTTTCTCTCCCTGGCTCCATCTTTTTACCAAAGATATTTATGACAAGACTACTTTATTTGTAAAATGAGTTTAGTCTCTGGACTGATTATTTGCATAAAGTGCAGCAAGGACAGTGATTTATCATATGGGCTCTTTTTAAATTGGCTTTGCTGGGACTTTTATAAGTAATTTCAGACTAGATCTTTAAACGTTTCTCAAAGCTTGGGAAGCCAATGTAAAGATTTGATTCACTTTTAGATTGTAGCTATACAAATTGGGTGACTTCCTCTCCTCTGGAGGTTCTGGTGCCTGTCAGAAAGTGACATTATTTACTTACTGCAAAGCCAGGGACCTTGTAAAGGCACATGTAAACAAAGTACCAGGCCAGTCTTTTTCCAAGTGTATTAGCTTTATGAAGTCAATCTCAATCCCTTAAAGCAGGCTGTTCATATCTGAAGATACTACATTCTAGTCAAAGCCTTGGTAAAATAACCAGTGTTTCCAATGGTATCCTCATACGAGAAGAACTGATTCTTACTGAATGTATGCAAATAACTATATTTCCATAAAATGAAAATTCTCATGAATAGTTTTAAAATCCTGGAGGTATCAAGTAGAGAGAAAAGTAAATATTTTAATTTTGCTCACAAAATATACTTTACAAATTGTTATAAAGCTATACATAGCCCAAGAGAGAAAAATATTTTTTCCCTCAAAATCTGGAAAACAAAACAAAAATAATCAGCAATGCTTTAAACAAAAAGTCAGAAAAATAATTTCAATCCTTCTTTAGTTCAGCCTCATGTAATTAATTTTTGCTCTTCTTTTTTTTTTTTTCCTTTTTGTCTTTTTTCGTGTCCAGCAACAGATCGCAACCCTCAGTGTCGCGCCCTCACCGGACCGGGACCGGCAACGGGATCGCAAACCTCGGCGTCGCGCCCGCACCTCGCTCAGCCAGTGAGCGGGAACCGGTCTGTATGTGGGATCTGAACCCTCGGCGGGAGCGCCGCCGCGCTCCCAAGCGGTGCACTATAGCTGTGCGCCACTGGGCCAGCCCCAATTTTTGCTCTTCTTTTTTTTTTTTTCCTTTTTGTCTTTTTTCGTGTCCAGCAACAGATCGCAACCCTCAGTGTCGCGCCCTCACCGGACCGGGACCGGCAACGGGATCGCAAACCTCGGCGTCGCGCCCGCACCTCGCTCAGCCAGTGAGCGGGAACCGGTCTGTATGTGGGATCTGAACCCTCGGCGGGAGCGCCGCCGCGCTCCCAAGCGGTGCACTATAGCTGTGCGCCACTGGGCCAGCCCCAATTTTTGCTCTTCTTAATGTTAGGTTAGCAATTTTATGAGCTCAGTTTTTTTTTTTTATTAAAGTTTTAAAATTTTTACCTAGTCCAATTGAATAATTTTCAAGCCATTAGCAGAAATCTGTATTTCAGA
>NW_007731306.1:135607-139296 GCF_000696425.1 Galeopterus variegatus | reverse complement strand
GGTCTGTATGTGGGATCTGAACCCTCGGCGGGAGCGCCGCCGCGCTCCCAAGCGGTGCACTATAGCTGTGCGCCACTGGGCCAGCCCCAATTTTTGCTCTTCTTAATGTTAGGTTAGCAATTTTATGAGCTCAGTTTTTTTTTTTATTAAAGTTTTAAAATTTTTACCTAGTCCAATTGAATAATTTTCAAGCCATTAGCAGAAATCTGTATTTCAGAGTAACTGTCAGACTCTTTTTATCCTTTTTGTAAACCTCCTTGAAGACACGACGATTTAGGATTTGTAAAGAACTTTCAGGAAAAAAGCACATCAAAATAAAGCAATTTACTGTGGATAATCAAGACTTAAAATGGAATGGTTAAAGATTCAATTGACAAAGAAATTTGGTTATTTTTATGGCCTACAACAATTTTTTATGGTAACCAAAATTATGACTGATAACATATACCAAAACATAGCGGAATTTTAGAGATTTCATACAATTTTGGAGCATATATAAATAATATATTTATACATAACCCCAGGAAAGAGGTGAGTGAGTATAAACCTGTGACCGAGTGCCCAACCCACAGGGGCAATTACTCTGCCCCAACATAGCGCACCTGGGGGTGGGAACTAAGTGCACAGCCCACCTGACTGCTTAGATCTGGGGAGAGACACATGCAGAGCCACCATCCCCAACCCCCACCTCAGAGTGCAGAAGCTCAAGATAGCCAAATAGAGTAAGGAAGAAAATTCCCAACCCGAAAGAATGGAAATCATCATGTCGAAGGGATACCCACACTCCCACGTTTATCGCAGCTCTATTTACAATAGCTAAGAGTTGGAACCAATCTAAACGTCCATGGATGAACGACTGGATAAGGGAAATGTGTTGTATATACACCATGGAATACTACTCAGCCATAAAAAGACTGAAATTTTGCCATTCGTAGCAAAATGGATGAGCTTGGAGTTGGAATTTAAAAATAAACAAAAAAGAAAGATACAACAATCACAATAATACATTGAACTTTGAAAAGGAGAGAACAGAACTGTGGTTATATAGGGATGGGAAAGGGGGAAGGGGATATAGGGAGAAATTGCTTAATGGTCACAAGAAAATAATTATGTTTTGTGATGATGAATTTGCTAATTATTCTGATTCAAGCATCACATATTGCACGCAGGTATTGATGTTCAACTCTGTACCCCACAAATATGTACAAGCAATTATGCTTCAATTAAAATAAATAAGTAAATAAACAAATAAATAAAAATATTCAAAGAAAACTAAAAGAAAATAAAATTGAAATACACCTGTGCCATACCTGTCGATACCATGACTCAGTACACTCACCAGGCGGCAGAAATTGGAATGACAGCATCCTCCTTTTCCCCTACCTTCTATCCCAGAGCAGAGACAGCGGCCAAACTGTAAGCCAATCTCTCACCATGAGTGGAAATTAGCAGCACCTTTATCTGAAACTCCTGTGGACAGATACAGAAGCCTTGTTCTCGAAGGGAAAAGAGAGCATTGGAAAAAACAGCTCAATAGATCCTCTGATCTCAACCCAAAAGAGGGAGATCTGGAATCAGGAGAAACTCACCCCTTCTGCACCAAGGAGGCCCCCGGAGTCGGAGGGCACAATGGGCTCTATGTTGGTGCCTGAAGCACGAACTCAAAAGGAAACGCTGGGTGGTCAGGGGAGTTGCTCTGGAGTCTCTGTTTGTGGTTGCCAAAATTTGACCTAAAAAAGAAACTCAGGGCAGATACACATAGTGAGGATTTATTGAGCCAATATGATGATTGCAACTGGGGAGATGCATACTCAGGTCATTCTAAGAAATATGTCGAAGAGGACCAGCAGAGCTTAGCAGAGGGCGGGAAGGGTCAAGGGAGAGAGAGAGAAGGACAGGCTCGCCTAATTGCATCATCAGGTTTTTTATTAGTTGTATGTGACGTATAGATTTGGGATTGTTATAGGTTACATGAGGGTTACAAGAAGCATTTTAGGTTATTTTATGGCTTTCTCATGCCATTAAGTCTGCTTCTAAGTAAAAATGGTCTTATAATAATGTTTTTCAAGACAGGTGGACATGACTACTGACTTATACCAGATCTCCCAAGGCAATATAATTTAGCTGACCATGTCAGATCAGCAGAGTTTTTGGTTATCACTCTCTACATTTCTTATTCTCTTGAGTCTTGTGTTTTAACGGAGACTCTCTCTCTTCCCAGGCTTTGCGCCTGTCTTTCCCTGCGTTTCCTTTGTTTCAGTCTGTTCTGTCTCTGTTTTCCTCATTGTTGATTCACTGTCTGCTCCCTCTGCGTCTCTCTTGGAATCTCCCTGTCTCTAATCTCACTCTGTCTCTGCACGTGTATGTGTCTCTGTTTCTCACACACGAATGCCTTTTCTTTGCTGCTTGCCTGTGATCTCTGTCCCTGTCCTTCCTGCTGCCTCAGAGACCTGCCCAGCTCTGAGCAGCAGCTCCTCAGTGGGCCGGGCTCCAGGCATCTGCTCAGGTCAGGCCCAGGGATAGAAGGAAACCAGAAGGAGCCCCGGCATGTGGGAGGGACTGAGAGTGGACCAAGGGGGAGGGGCCATCCTGCATCCAACTGGCTGGCATTTAATCTTGAACTCTGGCTCCTTCCACGGTGCATCTGCCTCCTCTACCCCTCCTTCCTCCAGGTTTGTCTCCAGCCTCACCCCTGCAAGTGTCTGGGCCAGACCTTTAAAGCTGCAGGCAGGGGCTGAGCCCTAGCAGGGGTGAGCCCAGAAGTGGGGGTCCTGGCGGGCAGGGAGGGTGAGGAGGGCCTGAAGCAGAGTGGCTCTGCCCCTTTGGAGCCAGGCCCCTGCCCTCTGTACTTATGGGGCCCTCCCACCTGCCCTCCAGCCTCATCCGGGCACCTTCTCCAGAGAGGAACCCCAGCCCCCTGGGTCTAAAATTCCTCCCTCAGGGGTGGTCTCCCACTCACAGGGTTGGGAGGGTTAAGGAGATGGCACCGCAGAGGAATGAGCCAGCCGGGAGCTCAGTGAACGCTCAGAGCAGTGCTGATATGAAGGGAAGACGGCTGGCCCAGTGCCTGCCACACAGTGGGCATGCCACCCCAAGTGTGCTTAGTGACAAGTGTGGCAATGGACACACCACTAACAACCCCTCCACTTGGATGTCTTCTGGACTGTTGACAGCACTGTCATGACTCTGTGGTAATCTACAGTTCAGTGCAATCTGGTATGGGCTGTGTCTGGTCACACCCAGCCCGGCTGTGCAGACAGAGGGCTTTGCAGACAGAGGGCTGTGCAGACAGAGGGATGCAGGAAAGGAGCAATCTGATTGCTTTGTCCAAAGCCCCAGGGCACTGCTAGGGGCCAGGAGGGAAGCCCTGTGTACGCCCAGGCATGGTGCCCCTTGCTCCTCCTCCTTCCCACAGCCTGTGCCCTCCTCCTTGGTTTCACCCGTCTTGCAGGCCCAGCTGGATCCCACCTCCTCCAGCAAGCCCCCTGCCCCATTCATCACGCCCCCATGTGGGTCTTCCAGAACAGGGTCAAACCCAGGCTCCCAGCCTAGCCATGGGCTCGTGTACTCACTGAGCTTATTTCCCTCTCATCAAAGCAGGGATGATGATGGTGCAGCCTCCCTGGGCTGCTGCAAGGGCTCCATGAGAGCCAACTGTGAAGTCCACAAGCACATAGTAAGCCTCAGTC
>NW_007731306.1:133702-134723 GCF_000696425.1 Galeopterus variegatus | reverse complement strand
CAGACGCTGTTTGACCTCTGGAGCAAGCTGGGCCTACAGTGCACATGGTCTTGGGAGAGCCCTACCCTTGTTTTGGGGCACGCAATAGGAGCTCAACAAAGGCCCATGGTTATTCCTACAATAGAAGAGAAACACATACCGACTATTATTGAGCACTGGGCTAAGCATTGCACTGGCTTGTAGAGTCACTTAACCTCTCTGAGCCTCAGTTTCCCCATGTGTACCTGTGGATCATGACACCTGCACAGTGGGGTTGCTGTGAGCAGCAGATGAGGTTGAAATCATGGCCTTTCACACCAGGAGCTATCGGGTCACACTGGCATCCTCATTGGTTCCTTGGCTATGCCTGGCCTTGGCCTGCCAAGCTCCAACTAGGGCTTTTCCTGCCTGCCTGGCTCTTGGAGAAGCCCCTGCACCCCCATCACCCCAACCCTAGGTCAGACACAATCCCCTCCACAAAGTCTATCTGGACCCCAACCAGATGAGCCTTCAGCTGGCTCTGAAGCTCTGTCCAGACCCTCCATCAGCCTGAATCTGCCTCCAGGAAGGATTGTGATGATGAAACTCAAAGCTGTAAGTAAAATACTGGGTCACCTGTGCTGAACGGTCACTCACGGGGCACTGTGGTAACTTCCCACCTGCCTCCTCTCCCTAGGTCCTCTCCATACACAACTGTCCCTGTTTCAGAGCTAATGAGACCCAGGCTCTGAGAGGTGGTCACCCCTTTTTGACAGAATCGTGAAGCACCTAGGCCCCAGGTGTCCCTGGTGGAGGTCTCCAAGTCCTTCAGACTTCTCACCTTTAACACTGTGTAAACTGTCTTGAGCCCTGTCCTGTGTGCCGTGGAATGTCCGGAGGTCTCCCTGAGAGTCTGCAGTTCCCCAGGGCTTAGTGTTGTCTGATCTTCTTCCCACTGGCTTCCTGACCCTGTTCAATTTTATTCCCCTCTTTCCTGTCGCTGTTCTCTCTCCTCCCCACTGTACAGCGAGCTTAGGGCCTAAGCTTGAGTGTCCCAGCACCC
>NW_007731306.1:127355-131917 GCF_000696425.1 Galeopterus variegatus | reverse complement strand
GGCGGGAGCGCCGCCGCACTCCCAAGCGACGCACTGTAGCAGTGCGCCACCGGGCCAGCCCTACACACAACTCTTGTATAAACCATAGCTCTCTGAGGCCAGAGCCCAGGTGCTGCACAGTGTGGTAGAGAAAGCAGGTAGACCGTGGTCAGAAGACCTAGATACCAGTCCTGACTCTGCCCACCCCAGTCGTGTGTCTTGGGCATTTGATTGTCAAAGCAGTTTAGGATTGAAAAAGAAACCTCAGAGAACATCAGATTGAACCAACTCACTGGTGGCTATTCCACAATCAGACTACAAAAGAGCAGCATATTCTCAGTAAAGCTCAGTTTCCTCAAATGAAGCCAATGAGGCCATGATTTCTAAGAGCCTCTCAGATCCAAAACAAGAACCAAAAAATAAGAAAATCCAAAAAATTGTTGTGTGTATATGTATGTGTGTGTATATGTGTGTGTGTGTGTGTGTGTGTGTCTGTGTGTATCTAAATCAATATGTAACTGTAACAAGCTCCTACAAAGTGCCCGCACTGCTCTAAGCTATGGGGATCCAACAGTGAGTTAGACTTGATCCNGTACAGCGAGCTTAGGGCCTAAGCTTGAGTGTCCCAGCACCCCACCCCCGCCCCCGCTGGCTACACCAAGGGCTGTCTATTTTGCTTCTACCCTTCAGTATTGCAAAACATGGGTGAAAGTTTATTATTATTGTTATTGTTGTTGTTTTGCCTGAAACGTGATAAAATCCTTTCCCCTTCAATCGTCTCTTGGTGTCTGCTGGGGATTGGTTCCAGGACCCTGGGGATACCAAAATCCATGGATGCTCAAGGCCCTTGCATAAAATGACATAGTGTTTACATAAAATATACACTCATCCTTTCGTGTACTTTAAATCACCTCTAGATTACTGATAAAACATAATATAATGTAAATGCTATGTAAATAGTTGTTATACTGTATTGTTTAGGGAATAATCACAAGAAAAAAGTCTGTATATGTTCAGTAAAGACATAACCATTCATCTTTTTTTCCTGAATATTTTCAATCCATGGTTGGTTGAATCTGCAGTTGTGCAGCCCATAGATACGGAGGCTGACTGTGCGAAGATTTATCTCCCGTCAGCCCCTCCTGCTGGAGCCAGCCCCCCAGACTGTGGAGTGTTTTCTTCCATCCTGCTACATAGTTAGCACATGAAAGGTGTGCTTGGCTGGGAAACCACTCTTTCTTTGAACATCTGTTACTTGCTATCTGGCAGTGGACAGTGTGCGAAGAGCTACACCGGATCTAGGGTGGTTGTGGTTATTGAATGAAGGAAATTGTGTCAAGGCTCCTGGGCAGTGGTAGGAACCCAGTCAGTGTTAGTTTCCCTCTTCTTTAGAGAAGATTCCACCTTAGTTTCATTTACGCCTTCCAACCTCTGAGACCCAGCAATGTTCCAGCCCTTCCTGGGATTGGTTACACGAGATAGTACGTTTCTTGATTTGCTTAAATCATGTTTCTGTCACTTGCCATAAAAAAGTCCTGGCTGTCCCACTGTGTACACACAACTCTTGTATAAACCATAAGCTCTCTGAGGCCAGAGCCCAGGTGCTGCACAGTGTGGGAGAGAGAGCAGGTAGACCGTGGTCAGAAGACCTAGATACCAGTCCTGACTCTGCCCACCCCAGTCGTGTGTCTTGGGCATTTGATTGTCAAAGCAGTTTAGGATTGAAAAAGAAACCTCAGAGAACATCAGATTGAACCAACTCACTGGTGGCTATTCCACGATCAGACTACAAAAGAGCAGCATATTCTCAGTAAAGCTCAGTTTCCTCAAATGAAGCCAATGAGGCCATGATTTCTAAGAGCCTCTCAGATCCAAAACAAGAACCAAAAAATAAGAAAATCCAAAAAATTGTTGTGTGTATATGTATGTGTGTGTATATGTGTGTGTGTGTGTGTGTGTGTGTCTGTGTGTATCTAAATCAATATGTAACTGTAACAAGCTCCTACAAAGTGCCCGCACTGCTCTAAGCTATGGGGATCCAACAGTGAGTTAGACTTGATCCCGACCCTCAACTCTTTGTGTAGAATTAGAGACATCTACTTTACCTTGACCTTTAACGCTCAGTCTGTAAGCAAAGACTGGTCTGGAAGAGCCTTTTGGTGGTGGATCCTGGGCTGTAACAGAAAGAGGATCCCACAGCACCTGGAGGCCTGGCCGCACCTGCACTCGTGCCAACAACTTCCAGGCCGGAGTCCTAGGGAGTTGGCAGAGACACCGCCACTTCCTCATCAGCTGGAGCGCTAATCACAAGTCGCCTGCTGCTCTGAGGAATGATTACCTGTCAAGGTTCATTTGAGCTGCTGGCCTCCTGGAGACCCCCAACCCCCATCAGACAGCCCTGGTGGCAGCTCAGGAGCTGCTCTCCAGGAAGTGAGGGGAGAGAAATTACTTTTCCCCCACCTCCTTGATTGATCTAGCAGTGGGGCGCAGCAACATCTCAGTCCTGCCAGGCCTGATAAGGGAACTGTCACCATCAGACTGGCCCTGGGAGGTGAGTGGTGAGGATTCCAGGAAATTGGAGATTGCCTGCAACGTGGGCCACCTCAAATTAGATTGCCTTTGTGAGTGATTTCAGACTCTGCAAATTATATCCTGAGCTCTTCTTCCCCTGACCCTCAGCAGGGCCTGTCACTTTGCCTCTCTTAGACTCCAGCTCTTGAAGCTCTCCCAAGACTGTCACCATTAGAGACAGCAGATCTGGGCTTGAATCCCTGGGCAATAACTGACTGGTGTGGACCACAGGCAAGTTATATCATTCAGTGTCAGAAAATGGCCATAATAACTGCTATAACTGGGTCTATTTCTGTGACGAGGGACAGAAATTTAAATGAGCCTCACAGAGGATGGTGTTGTGTCCCCCACAAAAATGAAGAAGCTGTTACCAGCAGAAGGGGAAACAGGTAAAGGTAACATTTATGTGTTAATCATTCTGTGCTAGGTGCGGTTCAAATCCCCTTAGTTTATTTAATTCATCTAGTCCTCCAACAATCCTATCAGGTAGGCAATATTATTATCTCCAATTTTTTGATCAGGAGATCTCCTTCCCTCTGCGGCAGTGACGGGCAACATTCCGGGGAGTGGCCTGGTCCCTGAGTGAAGAACACTTGGAGCAGAACCACTAATCACAAATCGCCTGCTGCTCTGAGGAATGATTACCTGTCAAGGTTCATTTGAGCTGCTGGCCTCCTGGAGACCCCCCACCCCCATCAGACAGCCCTGGTGGCAGCTCAGGAGCTGCTCTCCAGGAAGTGAGGTGAGAGAAATTACTTTTCCCCCACCTCCTTGATTGATCTAGCAGTGGGGCGCAGCAACATCTCAGTCCTGCCAGGACTGATAAGGGAACTGTCACCATCAGACTGGCCCTCGGAGGTGAGTGGTGAGGATTCCAGGAAATTGGAGATTGCCTGCAACATGGGCCACCTCAAATTAGATTGCCTTTGTGAGTGATTTCAGACTCTGCAAATTATATCCTGNAAGGTAACATTTATGTGTTAATCATTCTGTGCTAGGTGCGGTTCAAATCCCCTTAGTTTATTTAATTCATCTAGTCCTCCAACAATCCTATCAGGTAGGCAATATTATTATCTCCAATTTTTTGATCAGGAGATCTCCTTCCCTCTGCGGCAGTGACGGGCAACATTCCGGGGAGTGGCCTGGTCCCTGAGTGAAGAACACTTGGAGCAGAACCACAGCTGACCCTTGATGGACATGCAGCCTGAGTGAGAAATAAACCTGTGCTGTTTTAAGGTGCTGAGATGTGGGGGTGGTTTGTTATGCAGCAGACTCTCATATATCCTGACTGATACAGCCATGGAGCCTGTATGATCACTTCTCCATCAAGTGAATAGAACCACATCTCTCTGGGATAAAGCAGGGTTTGCTGTGGCTTGGGGGATTCAGGTCTCATTTCTTCCCCTCCAGGTTCCTGGAGAAGCCCCCTCTCTGGTCTCTTGCCCCTGGTCTTGTTCTCTACATTGACCCATCTCACCAATCTCAAGGGACCTTCTGCAATTCCAGATCCCCCTGGATAAACCCTCCAGTGACTGTCCATTGCTTCCAGGTTCAGGTCCTGCTCTTCCTCTTCCTTTAGCACCTGAGGCCCCTCCTGCTCAGCTTCCACTTGCCTCCCCAGCCTCATGTGTTACTTCTCCATGTATGTGTTTCTGTCCAGCCACATGTCCCAGGACACATGCTGGTCATGACTCTGCACATCAGCATGTGCTGTTCCCACCACCTGGAATGCCCCTTTCACCTTCATCTTCTTTTTGTATCTCCTGATCATTGAAAACCAAGTTCAATTCACCTCGTCCAGGATGCTCGCCCCAACCCATCCCCCAGTCTGACTCAGTTTCCCTGCTCTGAGTTCCTGCAGCATTCTGCCTCAGAATGTATCACGTTGTTAATCATGTATATACTTGCTGTGTTTCGTTTCACTGTAAATGAAATGAAATTAAAGGTAGGATCTCAGTGTTGTCCCCCACTGGCTCCTCACCACCAATCACAAGCCCTGGTACACAGTAGGT
>NW_007731306.1:107007-126594 GCF_000696425.1 Galeopterus variegatus | reverse complement strand
TGAGGAGGCTCTGACACATGTTCAGAAGGCAAGGGATAAGGGCTGCACGGGGCGGTGGCCGAGGGAAGCTGGGGCACTGACACGAGAACATTCCACAGGTAACGTGGCCATTGTGGCCTGTCCCTCAGCGCAACCCAGGTGAGGCCTGTTGAGGTGGCTTCTCCTCTCTCAGTACTTGAATTCTCCATCACCTGCCACCATCCATGCCTGAAAAGTCAATGAGGCATCAACAGTAAGACTGTCCTAAAAGTCCCGCTCGCATCCAGGAGGGAAAACCAGATCCGTTCTTCACAGTGGAGAGAGCTCTGCAAGAACAAATTCTACTGCGGGGCCTCGGAGGACACACCTTGCTGCACAGCTCTGAGAGGGCGGGCGAGCCCTGCTTCCTCAGCCTGCTCCTCCACTTGCGGCTGCATGAACTTGGGCCAGACATTTCCCTCTCTGTGTCTCAGTTTACCTTTCTGACAGCTGGGGACAACAACCGCCTGTAATAGTTTCCTAGGGCTGATGTAGGAAAGTACCACAAATTGGGTGGCTTAAAACAACAGAAATGTGTTGTTTCATAGTTCCGAAGGCTGGAAGTCTGAGATCATGGGGTTGGTAGAGCCATGTTCCCTTCAAAGTCTCCAGGGGAGGATCCTCTTTTGCCTCCTCGAGCTTCTGGTAGCCCTGGGTATTCCTTGGCTTTTAAATACATCACTCCACCGAGGTCAAGGGTTTGGACCCACTGGCCAGCTGACAAGAAAAAAGTAGAAAAAAGTGCATCACTCCAATCTCTGCCTCCATACTCCCTCTGTGTCTTTTTGTTCAAATTTCCCTCTTCTTATAAGGACACTAGTCCTCTTGGATTAGGGCCCACTGTAATGATCCCATCTAAACTCAATTACATCTGCAAAGACCCTATTTCCAAATAAGGTTGCATTCATAGGTTCCAGGGATTAGAGCCTCAACATATCTTATCAGGGGACACAATCCAACCCATTATGCCCCCCAACTGGATTTTTGAGTTAATTAAGTGATGAACGTGGAAGAATTGCAGGAGCATGGGCCACTGTTGAATTGAGAGACTGGGCTGGCTGCTGTTCTGGGGTCCCTTCCTGGCTCATGACTCTGTGCCCTTTGATTTCCTGCTTCCTGAAGCCTCCTAGGAAGGTGGTCCTGGTCACCTGAACACCCCTCAGGTGGGGAGACATGATGAATTGGCTGTGTCTCCCAGTTTGCTTGCTGTCGCATTTAATGCAGGCTCCAAGCCTGGCTGCTCAGTCACTGTCACCAAGCACCTTGCTCAGAGCTAATGCCCGGCTCCTTCCCACTAATGAGGCTTCATCTGGAGACTCCAGCTCTCACTCCAATCTTGTTTCTCTTTGCCCTTCCTGTCACAACCAGGAGCAAGGTGGTATTCGAGTCATCTGTCACCCAGAAGAAAAGTTAAGCCTTGTTGAGACAAAATTCTCTAAGGAGTTGTCTTTCTGGTTTGACCCTTTCTGAGGGAATCTTGACTGTGATTCTTGACTGTCTGTGCTTTCCCATCCATACGACTGTGTGTGTGTTACCTGCTGCAGCTTCCTGACTATAAATTTATGAAATTGATGGAAGAATTCCCCCCGCAAAAGATGAAGTCAACCTATGAGAAGAAAAATGTAAAGAATTCATCATATGGCTAATTCAGTGCAACAAAGTTTGGATAATACTCAGCGGAATGTGTGCCCAAGACAGTAGACACCAAATATCCCTACATTTCTCAGAATCTCTTGCAGCTAAGTTGTTAACCATGCAGCTAGTACATTTCCAGCCTGAGGCAGGGGATGTGATGGCTGCGTTCCTCTTCCTCTCTTTCTCTGCAGTGGTGACCACAGGGATTATGTGTCCTAGAAGGGATAGATGGACCTTGTCTACCCTGTTCATTTCTGGTCCCAGCACTTAGAAAAGTGTGAGGCACACTGAAGCTATCCAACAAATACATAATAAATGAACAGATGAATGAATCAATGAGATAATGAAGTTTCTGCGTACATTTCTAAAATTTCTTTATTAAGCAACTGAAAGAAAACCTTTCATCAAGGTGTGGCTTGGAAAAAGGTTTCTTTCTTCCTCCTCCTTCTTGCCTGGGTCAAGTTCCATAAATCCTTTCCTGGAGAGTCCCCCTGTCCCTGTCTGGGAGACTGTTGTGTCTCCAGGGTTTGCCTCCTTCTGACAAAGGCCCTTCTTACACTGTCAGAGGAATCCGCCTCACATGGGTGTTCACAAAGGCAATGTTTTTAGTTTTAATGAGGTCCAATTTATCCATTTATCCAATTTATCAATTTTTTTTCCTTTTATAGATTGTGCTTTTGGTGTCTTACAACTCTTTGCCTAGCCCCAGACTATGAAGATTTCCTTATATACTTTCTTCTATAAGTTTTATATTTTACATTTACATATATGATCCATTTTGAGTTGTGTATAAAGTATGTTGAAGTTCCTCTTTTTCCTATGAATGTGGAATTGCTCCAGCACTATTTGTTAAATAACTAATGTTCCTCCATTAAATTGCTTTTGCACCTTAGTTAAAAATCCATTGAGCATATTTGTGTAGACTTATTTCTGAGTTTTCTCTTCTGTTTCATTAATGTGTCTACTCCTCTACCAATACCACTGTGTCTTGATTAATGTAGCTGCGGAGTAAGCCTTAATGTCAGATAGAGTGATTCTTCCCACTTCTTCTTTGTCACTATAGATTTAACTATTCTAGGGCCTGTGTTTTTCCATATAAACACAGGAATAAACTTGCCTATATTTGCAAAAAAGCCTTGCTGGGATTGTGATAGGAATTGCATTAAACTGGTATGTCAATTTGGTGAGAATTGATATCTTTACTAAGTTGAGTATTCAAATCCATGAAGCACAGTCTTTTAAAATTTCTTTTATCAGTGTTTTATAGTTTTCAGCATACGGATTTTATACACATTTTGTTCAGTATGTAGCTAAGTGTATCACTTTATTGTGATTATAAATGATAGTGTTTTTAATTTCGATTTCTGCATGTTTTCCTAGCTTATGGAAATATGATTGATTTTTGAGTGTTGATTTTGTAACCTAATAATTTATTGAACACATTTATTAGTTCTGAGAGATACTTTATAGATTCCTTGGGATTTTCCATATGGACAACCATGTCATCTGCAAATAGAGATAGTTTTCTTTTTTAAAAAATTATATGCCTTTTATTTCTTTTTCTTACCTTATTGCGGTGGCTATAAATTCCAGTACTATGTTGAATAAGAGAAATGAGAGTAGTCATCCTTGCCTTCTTTCAAATTTTTGACAGAAAGCATTCAATATTTTGCCACTAAATAATTTGTTAGCTGTAGGTTTTGCATAGATTTTCTTTATTTTCTTGAAGGAATTGCATAAAATTGATGTTAATTCTTTGAAAAATTGGTAGAATTCTCCAGTGAAAAAACTTGGGACTGAAATTTTTTTTCCAGAAATTTTTAAAATTAAGAATTTAATTTATTTGATGGCTATAAGGTTATTAATTTATCTACTCCATCTTGGTTTAGCTTTGGTAGTTTACAGTTTTCAAGGACTTGGTCCAATTCTTCTATTTTATGAGCATAAAGTTATTTATACTAATCCTTTTGATGGAGTTTGGATGTTTTTTCCCCTCCAAAACTCATGTGGAAATTTGATCTCCAATGTGGCAGTGTTGGAAACTGATTGAGTCATGGGGGCGGATCCCTCATGAATGGATTAATGCTCTCCCTGGGGGAGGGGGTATTAATGAGTGAGTTCTCACTCTATTAGTTCCTGTGAGAGCTCGTTGCTTAAAAAGACCCTGGCACCTTCTGTCTCTCTCTTGCTTCTCTCTCTTGCTTCCTCTTCTCTTGCTTCCTCTCGCCATATGATCTGCTTGTGCCCACCAGCTGCCTGCCATTTTCCACCATGTGTAGAAGCAGCCTGAGGCCCGTGCCAGATGCAGCTGTCCCAGAATCGTAAGCCAAGTAAACCTCTTTCCTTTAAAAATTACCCAGTCTCAGGTATTCTGTTACAGCAACACAAAATGGACTAAAACACCCTTATTATCTTTTTAATGGCTGTGTGATCTGTAGTGACATACAGTCATCTCTCAGTATCCATGGGGTCTTGGTTCCAGGAACCCCCATGAATATCAAAATCAATAGGTGCTCAAGTCTCTAATATAAAATGGCATAATATCTGCATATAATCTATGCAAATTCACCCATATACTTTAAATCACCTCTATATTAGTTATAATACTTAATACAATGTAAATTCTATGTAAATAGTTGTTATATTGTTACTATGGTCTAAATGTTCATCTCCTACAAAGCTCATGTGAAAGCTTGATTCCCACTGTAACAGTGTTAAGAAGGTGGGAAATATGACTATGGTATTTGGAAGGTGAGGCCTTTAAGAGGTGACTGGATTATAAGAACTATGAACTTTTGAATGGAATAACCCACTCATGGATTAATGGGTTAATGGTTTAATATGTTATCAGGGAGCAGACTGGTGGCTTTAGAAAGAGAGGAAGAAAGCATGTGGAAATGCTCTTGCTCAGCCCTTGACATGTGGTACCCTGTATGCAAGGGACTCCATAGAGAGTTTCACCAGTCAGAAGGCCCTCACCACATGTGTTCCTCAACCTTGGACTTACCAGCCTTAAAAGCTGTAAAAAATANTCATGGATTAATGGGTTAATGGTTTAATATGTTATCAGGGAGCAGACTGGTGGCTTTAGAAGGAGAGGAAGAAAGCATGTGGAAATGCTCTTGCTCAGCCCTTGACATGTGGTGCCCTGTATGCAAGGGACTCCATAGAGAGTTTCACCAGTCAGACGGCCCTCACCACATGTGTTCCTCAACCTTGGACTTACCAGCCTTAAAAGCTGTAAAAAATAAATTTTGTTTTTTTATAAAACACCCAGTTTCAGGTATTGTGTTATAAGTAACAGGAAACAAACTAACACATCTGTATTTTTTAAAAAATTTTATTTTGTTTTGTCAGTATACAATGTGGTTGATTATTGTGGCCCATGACCAAGACCTCCCTCCCCGCCCTCTCCCCTCTCCCTCCCAACAACCTCATATCTGTTCACCTGTCATATCAACTTCAAGGAATTGTAATTGTTACAATGGAATACTACCCTGCTATAAAAAAAGAATGAAATACTGCCACTTGCAACGACATGGATGGACCTAGAGAGAATTACATTAAGTGAAACGAGTCAGGCACAGAAAGAGAAATACCACATGTTCTCACTTATTGGTGGGAGATAAAAATAAATAAATAAATACACAAAATACTGGCGGGGGGGCGGAGGGAAGAAGACACACCTGTATTTTTAAAATTGTATTGTTTATTGTTGTATTTTTATTTTTATTTTATTTTGTTCAAATATTTTTGATCTGCAGTTGGTTGGATTTGTGGATGTGGAACCCATGGATAAGGAAGACTGACTGCACCCTTTTTCATTCCCCATATGAGTGATTTGTGTTTTCTCTATTTTTTTTTTTCTTTTAATTAGCTAGAGATTTATCAATCTTATTGATTTTTTTAAAGGCCATCTTTTTGTTTCATTGATTTTAACTATTTTTCTGTTTGAAATTTCACTGATTTTTTCTCTTATCTTTATTATTTCCTTCATTCTGCTTGCTTTGCCTTTACTTTATTCTTTTTCTAGTTTCTTGAGGTAAGAACTTAGATTACTAATTTGGGAAATTTCCTTGTTTCTAATGTAGGCATTTAGTGCTATATTTTTTTCCCTCAGCACTCAAGTTTTCATTTAGTTATATGTATTTTTCAAAAGTTTCCTTCTGACCTTTTTGACCCATGGATTATTTAGAGATGTGTTGTTTAATTTCTGTATGTTTAGAGATTTTCCAGTTATCTTTCCATTATTGATTCCTACTTTTATTCTGTTATAGTCAGAGAACACACTCTGTATGATTTCAATTCATTTAAATTTGTTGAGATTTATTTTAGATTCCAGTATGTAATATATCTTAATAAATAGTCTTGGTTTCTTTTCTTGTAACAGTGTGTATTCTGATGTTTTTGGCAGAGATTGGCAGAGCGAATTAAAAAAACACGTACACACTTATACCCTATATATGTCAATTAAATCCTGCTGCCTGATTGTGTTCAGATCTTCTATGTCTTTCCTGATTTTCTGTCTGTCAGTTTCATCAGTTGGTGAGAGGTGTATGTGGAAGTACTAATTATAGTTGTGAATTTGTCTATTTCTCCTTTCAGCTTTTTCAATTTTGTTTCATTTGTTTTGAAACTCTGTTGTTTGGTGTGCATACATTTAGGGGCTTATATATCTTCCTGATAAATTGATACTTTTATCATTATGTAATGTCCTGTTTTGTCTGTAGTAATGTTCTTTGCTCTAAAGTAAATTTATTTATTTATTTATTTTATTTTTTATTTTTCCTTTTTGTCTTTTTTACTGACCGGTAACGGGATCGCAACCCTCAGTGTCACGCCCATACCGGGGACCGGCAACGGGATCGCAACCCTTGGTGTTGTGCCCGCACCGCGCTCAGCCAGTGAGCGGGAACCGGTCTCCACATGGGATCCAAACCCTCGGCAGGAGCGCTGCCGTGCTCCCAAGCGGCGCACTCTCCAGTGTGCCACCGGGCCGGCCCATAAATTTATTTTTTTAAAAAATAATTTTTTCATGGCATATTTTTTACCATCCCTTTATTTTCCAACTACCTTTGTCATTGCATTTGAAATGGTTTCTTGTAAGCATCCTATAGTTGGGTTGTGTTTTTTCAATCCACTCTGCCAGTCTTTGTCTTTTGATTGGTGTATTTATACAATTTACATTTAATGTAATTTTTGATATGCTAGTATTTAAGTATATTCCTTCATTATTTGCTTTCTACTATATATTTGGTTCTTGTTTCTCTGTTTTTCTTTTCTTGTCATCCTAAAGATTACTTGAACTTTTTTTAGGATTCCATATTGATTTATTCATATTATTTGTGAATATATCTCTTTGCAGAGTTTCTGTAGTGGCTGCTCTTGTTATTACAATATACTTATGAGACTTATAATTGTCTACTAGTTTCAACAATTTACCACTTCAAGTGAAGTCTGAGTACCTTACTTTTATCTATGTCCCTTTCCTTCTCCACTTTTATTATTATTTTTTTCTTTTTTTTGTCTTTTTTCGTGTCCGGCAACAGATCGCAACCCTCAGTGTCGCGCCCGTACCGGACCGGGACCGGCAACGGGATCGTAACCCTCGGTGTTGCACCCGCACCTCGCTCAGCCAGTGAGCGGGAACCAGTCTGTATGTGGGGTCCGAACCCTCGGCGGGAGCGCTGCCGCGCTCCCAAGCGGCGCACTGTAGCAGTGCGCCACCGGGCCGGCCCCCTTCTCCACTTTTAAATATCATTGTCTTGGGTATCAGATGATGTTATCATTTTTGTTTCAATCATCAAATATAACATAAAACTCATGAGAAAAATGATAGTCTATTTATGTTTCCATATTTCTTCTCTTTCTGTTATTCCTTTTTCCTTCCAGATGCTTGAAAACTCCTTCTTTTATTATTTCTTTTCTGTATGAAGAACTTACTCATAGCCAATTTTTAAGTATAGGTCTTCTAGTAACAAATTTTAATATTTCCTTCATCTAAGAATGTTTTCATTTCCTTCTCATTTCTTAAAGATAGTCTCACCAGGTACAGAACTTGCAATTGATAGTTCTTTTATTTTTCAGCACTTGGAAAATATTGTGCCACTTCTTTCTGGCCTCCTTAGTTCCTAAATGAAGAATCTGTGGTTATTTGAATAGGTATTCCATTTGGGGTAATTTGTGGTTTCTCTCTAGCTGCTTCCAAGATTTTACTATGTCTTTAGTTTTCAAAGTTTAATTATAATGTAGCTTGGTATGGATTTGTTTTGTTTTGTGTATCTTCTGTAGTATTTGCTCAGTTTCTTATATCTGTAGGTTTGTATTGTTCACCACATTTGGAAAGTTGTCAGCCATTCTTATTTCCAATTCTCTTTCAGCCCCATTATCTTTCTCTTTTCTTTGAACTCTGATGATATGAATGTTGAATCTCATTGTCCCACAAGTTCGTGAGGCTCTTCCTTCTATATGCTCTCTGTTGTACAGATCAGGTGAATTTTATTGCATTGTCCTCTAGTTCACTGATTCTATTCTGTCATCTGTACCGTCCAGCAGGTTTTTAAAATTTCTGATTGCATTTTTCAGTTCTGTAATTTCCTTTTGGTTCTTTTTTTGTAGCTCCTATTTCTTTGCTGAGATTATCAATTTTTTCATTTGTTTCAAGAGAACTTATAATTGATTGTGGAAGCATTTTATGATGGCTTCTTTAAAATTTTTGTCAACTAATTCCAGGATCTGATTCATCTTGGTGCTTTCCATCAGTTGACTGTCTTTGTTCATTTAAATTGTAATTGTCATGGTTGTTTGTATGATGAATGATTTTCAATTGTAGCCTGGTCATTTTACTATTATGTTAGCAGAGTCTGGGCCCTATTTCAATCCTTTATTTTACCACATAGTCACCTGTTAGGGTTAGCACAGGAATCTTGGCCTACTGTTGTGGGCTGTGGTCCCAATGGCGGTTTAATTATCAAAGCCTTTGTGGTGTTATGTTGGCCTGGTTGGCATATCTGATGCCTCTGTGGTTCCCTGTGGTCTCTGCTGGGGCTGCTTAAGAGGGCCCAAGGGGTTTCCCCAGGCTTGGCTGCTAGGTGTCTCTCAGAGCAGGAGGGATGTGGTGGGATTCCCCTTCCAGTGTCACCCACCTACTGGTGTTTTTGGGGAGGGAAGGAGAGTCTTGGGCCCATGGGGACACAAGGGCTTGACATGAAGTTTTGATTCACTGAGATGTTGGGTATCTCATAGCTGTGCTGTAAGAGAGGCTGCCACTTAGATGCTCTTCAGTTAGTGCTGATCCAATTGTCATCTTCTGAATGGCAATCACTTGCTTCCGAATGGCTTGCTAGGCTCAACTCTTCTGACCTCAAATAGGCCCCCACTCTGTCCTCCAGGGCACTCTTCCTGAAATATAAGCCTAGCTCCTGTATTACTCCTGCTGAGGAACCAACAGCTTAGGTTCCAGAACCTGCATGCCTGGATTCAGGCAGGAATCCAGTTCTACCACTTACTGGCCTTTGGTAATTTACTTCACCTCTCTCTGCCTCAGTTTCCACATCTGCCAGTGGAGAAGATAATGTCCCCTACCTCCCATGCTTCTTGTTAGGTTTGAATGACTTTATCCATTGTGCCTAGTAGACATTCCATGAATGTTAGAGGAGAATGATGCTCTGGTGGCCTCAGGGACATGTCAAACTCTGACCTGGTTTCCAATGTTCTTTACCATCTGACTCCTGCAGACTCCTCAACCTCATCTTCTGTTATTTCCTGAATTACACTTGACCCTACAGTTGCCCTTCTGTTCCTGACACACCTGGTCTCACTGTCACCTCTGACTTGATCAGTTTCTGCTTCCTTCCCCTTGAAACTTCAGCTCAGCAGTCAGCCTCTCAGGACTTGCACCCTCTCCCCCATATGAGTTATGTGCCCCCATTCTGTGCTCCTCAACCCTTATTCATATTCCTGTCATAGTGATATGATTAAGCTGTTCAGCAGTATTTACTGAATGTCTACTATGTGCCTAGCACTGTGCCGCGGGCCAGAGTTAACAGTAGTGAAGATGCACGTGTATGCATGGTTCTTGCCTTAGTGAAGAGGATGTTCTAGAAGTGGAGACTTGCTGTTGGCTGTGTCATCAACAGTGTCTCAAGCTCTCAGTCCTGTGAAAACAATGCTGGGCCTTTACAGGGCCTGATAAAGCTCCAACGGCCCTGATTCTGGACGAACCCAGAGGATCCAGGGCACATGGATGGAAATCGAACCTTCCCTTTCTCACTAATATACTGATGCTGGACGATGGGGCTCACCCCTGTGGGCACATGGACCCTTGCAGATCCCAGGACTAGACAGGGAGGAACCCACCATCAGGGGTGCACTAAGCCCCCCCGGCACCCCATTGTCAGGGACTAGGGTTGTTGCTATGAGCCCTTGGGTGGTGGGAGAGCAGGGCAGACCGTAGCTCCCCGCAGCCAGGCTCTCAAAGAGAGTGTGAGAAGGACGGGCCAGAGCGTGTCCTGTACCTCCTCACACTCCTCACCTCTGTGGGAGGGGAGGCCAGGGTGTCTAGGGGAACCCCTCCCCAAGGAAATAGGAGTGGGAAAAGCCTCCCCAACCCAGCTCTAAATAATGAAATAACAGCATGATCACTCATGGAGCATCTCACTGTGCCCGCATGGCTGTGCCCATCTTACCCATGGGGAAACTGAGGCTCAGAAAGTTAGATCAATTGAACCTGGGAAGTGAGAGGTTAGAAGAAGTTAACCCAAGTATGACCAAAGCCCTTGTTCTTTGTTGCTTCCTCCACAGTGATCCACTAGGCCTGGACCCTGCCAGCCTCTCCACTGGCCTCCTTGGATGGCCACTCGGTGCTGACTGACTCTGACCACCAGAAAATGCTTCTGCCCTTTGCTTCCAGCCTGTCTCCTGGTGGATTCCACCAGCAGGTCCTTGTTTTGCTCTCCGGAGCTGCACAGAGTGAGTCTAATCTCTTCAGTAACTGCAAAATAAATTTAATAGACTTCATTAAAGTGTGTAATTCATAGACAGGATACAGAATTTCTGTGCTTCAGACTTTTTCCCCATAATTACTAGCACCATGGAAATTGCAAGGATTAGAAACTCGGTTAGAAACAGGACAGATTGTGTCACCAAGAGAGTTCAAATGAACCAAAACTCCTGCACAATAAGGTGGGCCAGGATTTGCATGAAATTAGGAGGCAGGTCTGTGTCCACTAACTCCATGGGGACAATGACCTTTTAGGGATTGCTTAGGAAACTGGGAAATGTGGGAGGGAGTTGGGGGTGTCAGGTGTGGTAATTTGGTAGCAGCCTTTCTTTGAAAAATTAATTTGTTAACTGTCTGTGCTGAAGGATTCAGGATGTAGTCAAATCCCATTTTCCAGGTCAGACAACATTCCCTTACCACAACCATTTTCTCCCACCTGCAGAGAGGAGGGGAGTTGCCCCAGTACCTACAGCTGGACCATTGGAAACCTAGGACTGGAGCAGAGTGACCATCCCATCATGCCAATGAATTCTGGTTCTCGTTGGCTTTGGTAATAGAAGTGGCCACTGGACAGTCATTAGGTGATCAGGAAACATGTATGCTGGCAAAAGAAGAGCCTTCTCTTCTATCTAAACCTATTATTCAACGTCTATTTGCCATGTGTTGGGGCTTCTCATGGAATCCCCTCAACAGCCTTACATGATGCTAATCATCTCCATTTTACAGATGGAAAAACTGAGGCTGAAAGTGACAAAAATGCTTGCCAATGTCTGCTCTGTTAGCCACTCACAGAACTGGAATTGAAACCGAGGACTGCTTGACTCCACTACCAATGTTTAGTAGAGCTGGAGAGTCTCTAATGCTGGTCTGGCAAACAGGTTTCCTTTCACAAGCTAATGTCGGTTGGTTGGTTGTGTCTCCTTGATTGATATGTTGCCTTGAAAAGGAGTTTGGGGCTGTGTTCAGGCCCCAGAAGAAAGAGTGCTGAGACTGATGAGTGACATCTGCCTTGGGAGTGCAGAGTCAGAACACGAGTGCCTGTGTGTGCTGTTCACGCTGAAGTGTCACACACGCCAAAACTCAGTGCACGAAAGAGTTCTGGGCCACATGGCAGGACTTGTCCTTGAGGTGGGCAGGGTACCTGTGAGTGCTGCCCGCTCTTACCTGTGATTGACAGCCATGCAGTCTTGTTTTACTCCCAGGCACTGGGTCCTCCAGGTCTCTGTTCTGCTCGCAGGGGACACAGACTTGTCCACTTCCCTAGGTTGGCATTAGGATTGAAAGAGGTAACGGGAGCGAAGACACTTGATGTCCAAGTGAAAATGTTGAAGGAGAATAATTCAAACACACTCCCCTCTCTCAAAACCAACTGCAGACAGCACAAGATGACAAATAGGTGGGAAGCGTGTGTGTGTTTTCCTTATTTAAACCAGAAATTGGCTACACTTCCATCCATAAACTCGGAAGCATTTCAGCCAGGAACTGTAAAATCTAGACCAGAGCAAAGGAGGAAACTGAGATCCGTACAAATTTCCATGAGGCTTGAATAGCAGCCAGTTTCCTTAAACTCAATATTCCAGGTGTGAATGGTTTGTTCAAGCACTCTAGGCTTGAAGTTCGGAGAGCTGGAAGGACCCCCTGGGAGTGGCAGTCACCTGCACAGAGACCCTCACAGCTATTGCACCTGTGGGCTGGGGAGCCGGGTATGAACACTCCAACTCCTCATCCATGGTGGGCTGCAGGCGGCTCCCAGGGTCACTAACTCCTCAGCACTTGCAGCTGACCTGGCTTGCAGGCCAAGGGAAACCCTTGAGTGGAGAACTGCTAGTGCCTACGTAGGGCCTGTCCGCATGTCCTGGGATGAGTGACAAAGGGATATGGGTGAGGCATGAGCAACCTCTGCCCACTACCATCCTAACCACCCCCAGCCCACAATGGAGGAGACGTTGCTCATCAGGACATCTGGGCCTAAGTCACTGAGTGGGCCATGGTCACTAGGGGCTAGGGCCATGCACCCCTCCCCATGGCCTTCCTCTTCTGCTTCCTGTCACCCCCACTACATCCCTCATCATTTCTGCCTCTTCCAAAAATCAGCTGGGGAGTGTGTGAGGGAGGCCCCTGGCTGCCATGCAAACTTGGCCTTACTGCTCCCCATCCTTGAATGTCCTTCCTCTATGCTCAGCCACAGGGGACAATGTAGCTGCAAGGTGAGATCTGAGGCTGTGTTGTGTGCTTCCTTCCAGTCAGGGCAGGATGAGGTGCCCTCAAATCAGAGACAGAGCAGAGTGCAGCACACCAATGAGAAATCAGCATCTTTAGAAGGTGTGGTAAAACACAGCACTGCTGTCAACAAGATACTGTCACCACAGTGGCCTACTGTCATGGGGGAGATGTGGTGTTCAAGTCTTTGGATACATTCCAATGTGCTTTGAGTCTTCAAATATGTTGCTAGAAGCTCAACAGTGGCACAAACCCCAGCATATTGAGAAGCACCACTTAGAGTCCATGACTTTGTCAGGGTTGGCAGCGCCTTTAGCTGCTATGCTCCGGGCTGCACGGCCACGGCTGGAGGTAGCTGGGGAGTCATCTGGGTTGAAGTGACTGCATGTGCCCCATGCTGGGTGCCATCCCTGACCCCGTGCTGGCCACTCCCATCTCAGTCTTTCTGCACGTCTTAGGTCAGGGCTCTGGGCTGTGGAGGTTAATGGAAACCTGGAGGGAGCAAGCTGGAAGGGAAACTGCTGCTATGCTTTTCTCTTGCTTTTCCTTTCTGCTGCTTCCTTCATCTGTAGATCAGGCTGGGGCTCAGGTCTCATAATTCAACGTCCTTGTAATTTTCCTAGGTCAGAACTTTATTGCTTTTGGCCAGAGGCCACTTCAAAATTTATAGAGCAAAGAGTAGGCCCAACACGATCTTTGGAATAAGTTACAGGGTTCAGAACAGGACACGTGGGTCTGAACAAGTGGCTCCAGCTGAAATGACTGTCACCTGCACACGTACAGAGCTGGGACTGACATTGCAGACACATCTGTATCAGGCTGTTGAAGGTGATTTCTCTTCCCAGGTTTGCTCTTAGCGCAGCCCCGGCCGTGATCACTGCCTAGGAACCTGGTAATGGAAAGTTAAGAGGCAAAAATCTGCAGTTAATTTTGTCTCTCGCTGAACCACAAACAGGACCTGGAGCCCCGCGGCGAGGTCGGGCAACAGCAGTGGGAGAAAAGAGGGGCGCTGTCTGGGGCTGACTGACCGGGGCTCCCACAGGTCCGCTGGGGACACGGTCCTGTGGCCTGGTGAGGACAGACCAGGGGCTGTGGATGGGGCAGTGAGTCCCTGCTGGGGTCAGCTGAGTTACAAACACTGGGATGGCTTCTGGATTCTTCCTGCTGCTGAAGAACCCCGAAGCTGAAGGCCCAAGGCTGGGGGCTTTCAGCCAAGCCCCTCCTGGGAGTCCCTCCTGGGAAGCTGGTGTGAGAGATTCAGCAGACACCCCCGTCCAGCAGGACCAGGGTCCTGGGTTAGGGTGCAGGGGGAGGGACAGGGCAGAGCCTGGACACGTCCTTCCTGCTGGGAGCCTTCCTCAACTCCACTGTAGATGGGTGGTGGCAGGTCAGGGCTGAGCCTTGCTGTGAGGACCACAGGGGCAGTGTGGGGCAGAGGTCAGCCTGGGAACTAATGAGGACAGTGGTGCCCAGACACTGGCATGCGTCAGACTCACCCAGGGAGGTGGTTCAGTACAGATTCCTTGACCCCTCCAGAGGTCCTGGTTCCAGGGTCTGGGAGGGTCCTGGGAATCTGCATGTTAACAAGCTCCTCCCTCTGGGGCAGGAGGCTGCTGACCACACTTTGGGGACCCCAAGGTTTCCTCTCAGGACCTCAGCAGGTGAGGGCAGAGTAGGGGACTGATGGGGGATGGAATTGGAAGACACTGAGTGGGCCAAGGGTCTGGCAGGTGATGGTGAAAGTGGGGGAGAAGCGGGGGTTTGACCCAGGCACATCGCTACCCCTCCCTGAGCCTCAGGTTCCTGCTCTGAGAAATTGGAGGTGGAACTAGCCCTCCCTCAGGGGCAGCCTGAGGATTAAATCAGTGCAGACTAATCCTTAGATCCACTCCAGAGTCTGTGCTCTTCCCGTAATCTATGAATACGTTCCCTATCCTTTGGCAGCCCTGCCCACTGCCCTGAGGTCCGTCCAGGGACAACACGGCTGTCACTCAGCTCTGGCACATTGGAGACCATGCAGGACGGGGGCATACTTGGGGCCAAGAGCCCAGCCAGCCCACCCAAGCAGGGTTTTCCTAGTGGCCCAAATGAAGAATATACTGCTTGGAAAGTGCTGTTCAAACAGAATTACTGGAACTTTTGTCACCAGAGCAGGCATCACATGTAGACATCTGCAAAGATGTCAATTACCATAATTAATTAGACCTTCCCCAGACTCCTGATGGGACAGTCTGTCAGCAGCAGCAGCCAAGTCCAACCAGAGCCACCTGCAACTCTGCAGGGACTGGGGAAGGGGAGGGATTGACCCCCACGTGGGCACCTCCTCCACTCCCCACACCCAGTGGGTGCTCAGGGTGCTGGGTTCCTCCCCGACAGCCCCGGGTGGGGCAGCTGCATCAGGGGAGGCAGTGCTCACCGCAAACACCTCTCGGTGAAGTTTCTGAGGCTTCAAAACAGGAGGTGAATGGGAGCCCTTGTGTGTTCATAATAATAATAAGGTGTAATAATAAAAAAAATAATAACAACAACAGCTCTCATGTACTGAGCACCTACTACGGGCTGGGTCCTAAGTTATTATTGATGCACATGAGTTCGTTTAACCCTATTAACAAAGTGACCACATGTCGTCTCAGGTGGGATACCTTGGAGAGAGAAAGGGGCACTGTTAATAATGACACCTTCCCCCACCCCCACCCTGGCCCCTGCACAGGTTGGCTCCTGTACTTCCTTCAGGTTTCAGCTCAGAGGTCACCTATTCTGAGAGCCTCTCCCGCCTGCATCTCTGACATCACTGTCCCACCTGCCCCTTCACACTGTTCTGTGTTCCCGTCCTCATGGCCACCTGGCATGTCCTATACCTGGTCAGTCATTTCTGTGTCTGTCATCTCTTCCTATTATGGTGTGGGTTCCATGAAGGAAAGGACTGTGTCTCTTCTGTCCACTGCTGTGTCCCAGGGCCTAGACCAGTTCCTGAGTCAAAGTAGCTACTCATCAAATGATAGATGGGTGGGTCGGTGGATGGATGGATGGGTGGATGGACAGATGGATGAGTGGATGGACGTATGAGTGGGTGGATGGGTGGATGGATGAATGGGTGAGTGGATGGTGGATGGGCGGACGGATGGATGGATAGGTGGGCGGGTGGGTGGCTGGGTAGATGGATGGGCGGGTGGATGGGTGGACGGATGAATGGATGGATGGATGGGTGGACTGATAGATGGATGGGTGGATGGATGAATGGGTGAATGGATAGGTGGATGGGCGGACGGATGGATGGATAGGTGGGCAGGTGGGTGGCTGGGTAGATGGATGGGCGGGTGGATGGGTGGATGGATGAATGGATGGATGGATGGGTGGGTGGAAGTATGGATAGATAGGTGGGTGGGTAGATGGATGGATAGGTGAATGAATTAATAAAAAGTCATGAAATAGAGGAAGTGGGATACAAATTCATATCTCCTTTCTAGGGGCTCTCCAGAAATCTTCTGTAATTCTCAGTCACTTCACAGGTCTGGGAGGAGGGAGCAGCTGGGGCCTGGGGCTGAGCTGCACAGTCTGAATCTGAGTGAGTCCCCTGAAATGTCGGTGAGAGTCTGCAGAGAATTCATCTGTGCTGTCATTCCACAAAATGACATACTGGCCCACTGCAATGATGATGTTATGCTGATTAGACCTCAGAAGCAGGATATAGCAAGTACTTTAGACACTTTAGCAAGACAGACGCAGACTAGAGGGTGGGAAATAAACCCTACAGTAGTTCAAGGGCCCACACCCGCAGTGATGAGGATGCCAGTTCTGAGAGGAAACCTGACTAGGGGAAGGCTCTGCAACTTGTTCAGAGCGGGGTGCAAGCTGCTTTATCACTTGGGACTTATGACCCAGCAGGTTTCACAATACTCAGAGCGTCTGTGGCAAACAGGGTGCTGTATGGGGAGACTCTGGACAGCACCAGTAAGGGAATTCCAGAACAGACCTCTAGAACTTTGGAGCAAGTCTGTGCCCTCTTCTGCAGGTAACTGTGCTCCTTTTGAGAAATGGCTCCCGGCTTGCTACTGGGCCTTGGTAGAGACTGAACATGTAACCATGGACTCCTGGTGACCATGTAGCCTGAGCTTCCCATCATGAACTTGGTATTGTCTAGCCATAATGTGAACAACCTATGAAATAGAAGAGGAACATGAGAGATGAGCTCAGGCTGGTCTGGAAGGTACAAGCAAATTCATGGGCAGGTGGCTCAGATTTTCAAACTGTGTACTTCTGCTATGTCACTTCCTCTCCAGTACCTGCATATGGCTCCTGGGGTCTTCCTTATGACCAGCTGACCTAGGAAGAAAGAACTTGAGCCTGGTGTACAGAGGAATTTGCACAGTATGCTGGTACCACCCTAAAATGAACAGCTGCCCCATTAGGGCCCCTTACAGGAGTGACCCTGAAGGACCATGGTGGAGGGAAATCCTCCCAGGATTTTGAATAGCACACTTTGTTGTCCACCGTGTCAAGAGAGAGGGGTGGCCAGGGGACAGGATCTACATGGATTCAGGTGCACTTGTCAAAGGGTGGGCTGGATGGTCAGGGACTTGGAAGGAACAGGACTGGAGACTGACAACGAGGAAGTCTGGGGAAGAGGCACGTGCTCGGGCCTCATGGGCTCAGATGGTGAAGATATTTGTGTCCCATGTGAATGCTCACTAAGGGGCATCCACTGCAGATGAGACCCCTAATAATCAGGTGGACAAAATGACACTTTCCACATAGCCACCCCAGTGCTAGCTCATGGTCCCATGGGCAAAGTGGCCATGGTGGCAGGGGTGGAGTCTGGGCATGGGCTCATCAACACTGGCTGCCCCTTGTCAAGGCTGACCTGGTTCATGCTCCTGCTAAGTGCCTAAGCCACCAACAGAAGAGACCAACATTGAGGTCCTGCTATGCACCATCCCCTCCAGAGACCTGGTGGCTACCTGGGGACAGGTTGATCACATTGAACCTCCTCACCATAGAGGGGTCAGAGACTCATCCTCACAGTTAGAGACACACGTTCCAGATATGGACTTGCCTTCCCTGCCCAGAGTCCTCTTCTGGCACCGTCATCCATGAACCCCAGCATGCTTTCTCCTCCACTGTGGCATTCCTCACAGTTGCTTCTAACAAGGAACTCGTCACAGCCAAGGAGGTGCAGCCATCGGCTTGTGTCCATGCCATTAACTGGTCTTACCACATACCCGGAAGAGCCTGGCCTAACCGAAAGGGGGAATGGCTTCCTGAAGACTCATTGGGGTGCCAGTTGGGAGACCACACCCTGAAGAGGTGGGGTTCTCCCTCAGGATGCAGAATATGTTTTGAGCCAGAGACCACTCTAGGGTGCTGTCTCCCCGACAGCCAGACTCGTGGGTTCAGGAGACAAGGGGTGGGTGTGGGTGTGGCCTCTACCACTAATACACCTAATAACCCACTCACAAAGGTTTTGTCCCCATCACGTTGTGGCAGAGGAGACTGCCACCTGGCTATTTGGGACTTATGCCATTGGTCCAACAGGCAAGATAGAGGTTAATCTACTGTCTGGTATGGTTGATCTCAATTACCAAGGGGAAACTGGGTTCCTGCTACACAGTGGGAGGACTGTGTCTGGAGCTCAGGGGATTCTCTGGGTGTGGGTACTTCCATGCCCACAGTAAAGTTCAATGGAAAACTAGAGCAACCTACTCCCGGCCCACATAAAGGCAGGATGACCAGCCCTTCGATAATAAGGGTTTGGTTCACTCCTCCAGGTAAAGAATCCTGACCTGAGCTGTGGGCTGAGAGTGGGGGCCGGGCAGGGGCTGGGGGGAGGTGAGCGGTGGAAGAGGTAGCCATAGATGTCAATTATGGCCTCGGGACCAATTAGGAAAATGAGGCCTGTAGTGGCATTGCAGATTTTCGGCTTGTTTCCCATATGTTGTGTTTACCTGTATATGCTAGCCACTTCCTTCTCTTTCCTTTTTCCCATTTTTATTTCATATACAAGAGGTTGGAATTTAACTGACAATTTAATCGTGAGTAACAGAATACTCAGTGGACTGCGAATGAATCTGAAGAGTAATTTATGGCCAGCAATGGATACAGTGAGTCTTGGGATGCACATCCCCTCATTTTGGAGAAAGATCTTGTTCACATGTAAGACAGATAGCTGCCTTTTGTTAGGTGGAAATACACAGTTCTTTAGCTATTGTGTGAGAATTGAAATATGTGTAGAATGCGTACATGAGCAGGTGTGGACTCTGCCAGTTACACATTTATTGCCTCTCAGCTCCACTTCATGCCTCGTTGCCTGATCTGTGAAAGTGGAAATGGGTACTCTAAATATTTGTCACTTTCCAGTTGGCATGGCGTTAAACTCAGTTTCAGTAGAGGGCAGTGGAGAGACATTGCAGGAGGAAGGAGTTTTCCTTCCTACTTCTGGTGTATTCCTTGCTTCAGCAGCTCAGCAGCCTATTGCAACAGGACTGACTTCCTCAGCTCCCAGGTCCTATAGCCCAGGTGGCTTCCCCAGCACTCAGCCCCTGTGGCAGAGGCGGCTTCTCTAGCATTCATTTGCTGCCTGTGCAGGCAGCTTTCCAAGCACTCAGCTCTTGCAGTCCAGAGGCTTCTCCAGCACTTGGCTCCTACAGTGCAGGGACTTCCTAGTTCCCAGCTCCTACAGTGCAGGGGCTTCTCAGCACCAAGATCTTGCAGTGCAG
>NW_007731306.1:104585-106959 GCF_000696425.1 Galeopterus variegatus | reverse complement strand
ATCTGTGAAAGTGGAAATGGGTACTCTAAATATTTGTCACTTTCCAGTTGGCATGGCGTTAAACTCAGTTTCAGTAGAGGGCAGTGGAGAGACATTGCAGGAGGAAGGAGTTTTCCTTCCTACTTCTGGTGTATTCCTTGCTTCAGCAGCTCAGCAGCCTATTGCAACAGGACTGACTTCCTCAGCTCCCAGGTCCTATAGCCCAGGTGGCTTCCCCAGCACTCAGCCCCTGTGGCAGAGGCGGCTTCTCTAGCATTCATTTGCTGCCTGTGCAGGCAGCTTTCCAAGCACTCAGCTCTTGCAGTGCAGGGGCTTCTCCAGCACTTGGCTCCTACAGTGCAGGGGCTTCCTAGTTCCCAGCTCCTACAGTGCAGGGGCTTCTCAGCACCAAGATCTTGCAGTGCAGGGGACTTCTAGTACCCAGATCCTGTAGGGCAGGGGGCTTCCTAGCACTAAGCTCCTGTTGTGCAGTGCATGGTAGTCAGCAGCACCCAGTGGCTAGCAGCAGTATCTCCCAGCAGCCCCCTTAGATGGTTTCATAGCTGAGTGACATCAGTGATTCACCTTCCTGTAAACAGCTTTCTCTGGTACCCTGGAGTGGATTTCTGGCAAGTTCTAGAGGGCAGATTCCAGAAAGTTCCACCTGTGTGGCATCACAACAACTTCCCTGCCATTTGGTAGACACAAGTGTGCCCTCTCCAATAGGGCCTGGGTCTCAGCCCTGGGACCTCTTCCTTGGGCACCCTCTCTAGCCCTGTGGGAAGTGGCTGCTCCTTCTATCAGCTATTTTTGTATTCTATAGCATTCTCTTCACTCTTGCTAGTTAATCCCTCCCTTGTTGCTCCAGTCTACTGTGGCAGTTACTAATTCTTTGTATTAAACGTCCCCTGTTCAAATTCCTGTGTGATTTCTGTGTCCTGCTGGGACTCTTGCTGATACAGCAGGGCTGGTGTTGAGACAGAGCTCCCTGCAGAGGTGGCAGGGAGGGCGGGAAATGCTCAGGTGTTAACCACAGCAGAGCTCAGGCCAGACTTTGGGCCTCTCCTTTATGTGCCCAGGCAGCAGCCTGCTCCAGGGCTGCTTTAAGATGAAGGGAGGCCAGGGATACGGTGGGGCTTTGAACCGGTGCACAGGGCTCTGTAGGGGGAAGAGGTCCCTTTGAGTCTCCCCAGAGTGCTCGGCATCCTGAGAGGTTCTCAGAGAGGGTCTCGCACCCATCCATCCATCCACCAGCAGCCTGTTCATCCCTTGACGAGGCTTCATCATGAGGCTCAACCAGCTAGGCAGGTCCCAGTAATCTCCCATCTCAGGCCGTTAACTCCTTCTGAGCCAGTGAGTCACCTAGGAGCAGCGGCAGATGTGAGCCCAGGGGCAGTGAGAGGCAGCACCAATGGGAGCCAGGAGTCAGAGTGTGCACCACTGCCGGGGCTGGGATCAGGATTCGGGGAGCAGGCATATTTACTTTGGGAGACATGGTTTCCCTAAAAGTTCTCTGTATCTCATTTTGCCCCTCTCTCATAAATCTTTATGGAGCACCTATTACATGATGGGCACCGTGCTGGGGGCTGGATTGTCAGGGGGCAAAGCAGACACATTTGCTGACCACCTTGAGGTCAAAGTCCAGCAGGAAGGGCAGACATTAATAAAATAATCATTAAAGTATATGAATACCCACTGGGGAAAGTGCTACATGGGGGAATTAGTGGGGCTGCGATGGGAGTGGACCTTGGACGAGCCCCTTCTCCCTATGCACCACAGTTTCCTCATCTGTGAAATGGGGCCCGTCAGAGCATCCACCCCACGGGGAGGTGGTGAGGGTGAAATGAATCTCATCTGTAAAGTGCTCAGCACGTGCCGGCCACACAGTGCGTGCCCGAGCTCTGGTTATTATTATAGTTACTATTTAAAGTGTCCTCATCAGAGCACACGCATCAGTAGGAACATTACATCATCGTTTTGCCATGTGGTCAAGGGCAAGCTGCTTTCCTCACTGTCCTCGGCTTCCCCATGTGCACATGGAGGGATAAGGGGGCTCTCCACTCAGACGTGAGGTCAAGCTGTGAGTGCACGGCAGGGCCCAGGGCTCCTCCCCCAGCCCAGGCTCCCGCGGAAGGACAAGGTCACAGCAGCCGCTGGTCCAGAGCCTGCAGGTTGAGCAGTGGGAGGGGTGGGGGTTGGGAACATGCTGTCTTCTCTGGAAACCCTTATTGTATTCCGCTTGTCCAAGGAGTGAAAGCCGCCCAGGAACCACCTGTCCCGCTTTGCCAACAACTGTGTTCCACCCCCCTACCCCCCCACCCCCCCCGCATCTCCCCCCGGGGGGCCCTTTTCTAAACCTCACAAGGCGACGGGCATCTTTCCGGGGGCCCGCCCC
>NW_007731306.1:97200-99700 GCF_000696425.1 Galeopterus variegatus | reverse complement strand
TCGAGGAGAGGATGCCCTTGCAGCTCTGCCCCAGGGCCCACCCATCTGGGGAGGGTGGCATCTACCTCCCCCATGCTGCCCTTTTGTCCCACCCAGGGGATGGCCCCTCATCGATGGTCTCTGTTGGGACAATGTGAGCTTTGCAGGAACCAGCGTCTCCTTGGCAGTGTCTGGTTTCTCCCAGAGGTCTTCTGGCTCTACTGAGGACTAGGACTCCCCCATCAGGAAAATCTTTAATGGCAGAGCTGTCTCCCCCATCTGACAAGAGCTTCCTTAGGGCAGACCCTTGTCTCCCCACTCAGTCTGGGATTCTCTGAGGATCATGGACAAGCCTCCCCCCTTGAACATTTCCCTTCAGTTCCGACCATGGTGTCTGGAACCCAGGCAGGGCAGACTCTGTGAAAGTTCCAGCTGTCAGGCCAGCTCTACCCAGGCCTGGGAGATCCCTAGGGCAGGCAAGACTGATATATGGGGGAGTCCGTGCTGGGAGGGTCAGGACCCGAGAGTTCCTGGAAGACAGGCCAGTGGTGTCCCCAGCCTGGGAGGGAGCAGGCAGGGCCAAGACCAACCACTGACCATGCTTAAAAGCCTTTCTTCCCAACAGCTATGGAACTGGGAGAGCCGAGCACTGGAGGCAGGAGGTCTGGGGTCCTGCCCCGTTCCCTCATTCATCCATTCATTCAACAGTGTCACTTGAGCTCCTGCCTTATGCCTGGTCCCATGTGGGGCACTGGGTTGCAGCCGGGCAGAGTCCCCAACCACATGCAGTTTGCATCCTCCTGGGGGGAGACCGATGATAAACACACCATGAGTGAATGGACAGATAATTTCTGAAAGTGTTAGAGATGCCATGAAGGGAATAAACAGGATGATGTGTAAAGACTGCTGGGGGGGGGTGTCCTTTTGGGAAAGCTTCTCCGAGGAGGTGACTTTAGGCTGAGATCCGTGAATAAGGAGCCACCGTGTGAGGACTGGGAGGACTGGGGATGGTGCATATGAAGACCTCGGCAGCATTTAGGGTGACCTGAAGGCCGGGTGGCAGAGCGGTGGCACGTGAGAGGGTGGAGGAGAGGAGGCTGTGGGAGGCAGCCGGAGGTGGGTCAATGGCTCAGGTACAATCTCGTGGCCATGAGGAGGGCTCTGGAGTTTATTCTGGGAGAGCAGAAGCCCCTGGAGGGTTTTATGCTGGAGAGCAACACAGTAGTGTATGGCTTTAAAAGGTCGCACTTGCTGCTGTGGGTAATGGAGCATGGAGAGACAAGAAGGAGCAGGGGGCCCTGGCAGGAGCCCCTGCAGGTGTCAGGGTAAAGCTGGCCCGGACCAGGGAAGAGGTGGTGGAGGCAGAAGAAGCACACGGAACCCAGATGCATCCATCACTCCCCGCCACTCTCACAACAAAGTGCAAGCCCCTCAGTCTGCCATGGAGGGTCTGCATGTCATAGTTACCTTCCCAGCCCTGTCCTGCACAGCAGGAAACTCACCAGCTTATTCTCCTGTTAACGAATCATTTTATTTCCCTGCTCATGGTGGCCTAAGAGCTCAGTTCTGCTGCCGACTTGCGGCGTGAGCCTGGGGGAGTCCGTCACCCACTTGAGGCCTCAGTTTTTCCCACACCTGACATGGGGTGGGGATTTGACCATCTAAGTGCTTCCTTCTGATGCAAACACCTGTGCATCTTGGGGCTGGGCTGCTGCCTCCCTTCCAGCCTGGCCAGGCCTGCCCTTCGCCCACCTCCTCCCCACCCTTACCCACAGCCTTTGCCCCTGAGGAGCCAGCCCAGGTGGAGCATCTGTAGCCTTTCAGCTGCTGGACAGTGAGTGCAGAGGTGCTACAGGTGAGGCTGTAAACTTTCGACAGAGTTAAACCCTCAGGGAGCTGGGATCTGATCAGCACCGAGTCTGGAAGGGAGATCAGTTGTCCCTTGCTCTAGAATTTAGGGTGTGGGGCTGAGGGAGGGGAGTGCAGGGCTCCCAGCCCCAGGCAGAGGAGGAGGGGTACGGTGGAGGGAGGTGGTCAGTGGGCAGCACCCAGACATGGGGAGAGCCATCTCAGGGTGGGCAGGCAGTGACACTCATCCCTGGTATGCTCACACACACGCATCTGGTTTTTAAGTGCTGTGTAAGTACCAACTCCATTACCAAGTTTAATTTTCATTAGAACTCCAACATTATAATAAATTAGAACCATTTATTCTTAAGCCAGATCCACATGTTCTAACAGCTGACCCTCAGCACACTTTGATATCAGGTGCAACTTGGTCACAATCCTCTCCACTGGATAGTGAGAAAGCTACCCAGTGGAGGGTAAGTGACTTGCTGAAGGTCATGCCACTCAGGTGCTGAGGGCAGAATTAGAACCCAGGTCCTTGGGCTCAGCACCTGTGCTGACCACTGCCCTGCACTGCCTCTGTGTTCCCCCCAGCTGCGCCCCAGGGTGGGGATCATTGTTCTCTCTTGACAGGGGAGGAGAGTGAGACTAAGGGGAGGGCAGTGACCCCCCC
>NW_007731306.1:79731-96896 GCF_000696425.1 Galeopterus variegatus | reverse complement strand
CCCCCCCAAGGTCACACTGGAAAGTCCCACGGTGGAATCTGCTGCCTGGATTGGGGTGCTGCCTGCCCTGCTCGTGCTCTCTCCACAGCCCTTCCCTTTAGAGGGTGGGGAGTTTGAGGGCTCACCCCAGGATCCCAAGTGGTCAGCAGAGGAGCCTGGGGAAGGAGCGAGGCTCTATTCTCCGACAGACTCAGGCTGATGTCCTGGTCCTGCCGCTCAGGAGCTTGTGGCTATGGGCCAGTCACTCAACTGCTCTGAGCCTCAGTTTCTCCTGCTGCAAAATGGGACAGCAGCAGCTTTTTGGGAGGGAGAGAGCAGCGGCAGGCGCAGGTACCTGGCACAAAGTAGGAGCTCAGCAATAGCTGTGCCTTCCCAGCCCTTTGGGGCTGAGGCTGAGTCAGATGTGGCTCCAGCACTAGGATCTGACCGTCCTCTCTGTGGGTCCTAAGCTTCCCCTGGGGGTTGCTGGGGTGAGAGAAGAGGCTGGGCTGGTCTGGTCAGCTCCAAGCAGGGCATATTCCTCCTCACTTGGCAGAGATCCTTCCTGAGGCCTCAGGAGAGCTCTGGCACTGCCCCTCCACTGCGTGAGAGGATGGCATGAGGCTGGCTTAGGACTGATTCTGGTGCTTGGGGCTGAGCAGCCTTGCAGAGGCTCCACTGTGAATTCTCCCCCCACTCGGGCCCATGATGGCACCACTGGGCCAGGATGGGGACTGCCATGCAGGCTGCAGGCCCCAAAGCACCCTTGGGAGGATGGGTTGGTCTTTGTACGTGGTACCTGGGGCCACAGCAAGCCAAGAACCAGGGGCCTAATGGCTGGGCCTTGCTGACTGGACCTCGGTACCCAAGCCATCACCCACAGGGATGCTCTGTCACCTTTGTGGTTGCCTCACTGTCCCCCACCCTGCTAGCCTGGGGTAGATGAGTATGAGTACTACTAACTAACTGTGGTGGATTGAATTATGTCCCTGCCAAACTCACTGAAGTTTGAATTGTGTCCCCCAAGTTTTATGTATTAGAAGCTTAGCCCCCACTCTGACTGTTAAGAGGGTGGGAAATCCTGTTATGGTAATTGAAAGGTGGAGCCTTGAAGAGGTGATTAGATTGTAGGACCGTGCAGTAGTGAATGGATTAAAAATGGTGGTCAGGGGCGTGGTTCTGAGGACTTTAAAAGAAGAGGAGAGTCTGTCTTGCTCTCTCTGCTCTTTGCTTCCACCATCTTGCAATGTGAGACCCCTGGGTCGCTGTCACCACCACCAGATGGACTTTGGACTTCCCAGCCTCAGAAACAGTAAGCAACAAATTTCATTTTTCTTTATAAATTACCTGGTTCCAGGTATTTTGTTATAAGCAATGGAAATGGACTAATACACTAACCCTCCCTGAGGGCTCACCCTGTGCTGGTGCTGCGTGCCCAGCCCATCCCACGGATCCTGACTACTCTCTCTCCTACAGGGGAGGAATGGTCACCAGGGCCCAGGTGGAGATGGGGAGAGAGAGGCTTGGAGGAGTAAGGAAACAACTAGACAGTGGGGATCTGTGACCTCCAGGCCCTGGCTGTTACCACCAGGGATAGACCTGCTCTGTCACCCCATCACCCACCCCACAGTTACCCTCAAACCATCATCTGTCACCAGCCCTACCTCTCGCCCTGACCTTGACAATGTGCTGCCTGTCCTTGCCCCCCTTTCTCCCCAGTCATTGTACGTGCACAAAGTGCATGCTCACACACATGCTCATGCACACACAAACTCATGCACTCTCATGGGTGCACAAACACACACACATGTGCCCCTGACCTTAGCTGTGTGTCTACAACCATATTCATCCCCCAGACTCCTGTCTGCAGGAATGTCCCTCTTAGTAACTCTTATTTCCAGATATGCTACGAAATTCACCATCAGATTTAAAGTTGAGAGGAGAGAAGGGTAAGGAGGAGCCAAATCTCATTTTAATTATCTGTAGCAGGACCCAATTTTTCAGGTGATAATACTAATAATTAAAAATTCCATTATCAGCGATGGTGGCATTGCCCACACAGCCAGCCGCAGGACGGTGAGCAGGCAGTGTTCTGATAATGAGGTGCACCTCCCCACCTCCTCGCTCCAACTCTGTCCCCACTGGCCTGGAGAAGGACAGTGAGCTCAGGAAGAGGTAGCAGCGGGCTATTCATTCAGGGAGGCACATGTGACTGGGTGACCCTCACTTGTATGGCCCAAGAGCCGTTGGCTGGGCCCAAGAAAATGAGAAGAACCGGGACAGCTCTGCCTCCACCATGAGCTGGTGTTTGGTGTGGAGCCCAACATCCCCACGTAGGAAGCTACCTTGCTGGGCTGTGGGTCTAGGAATCCACAATGGTGGGTCCCACTGGAGGGGGTTTCATGTGTCTATTTTGGGACCAGCCAGGCCTGGGCTCCACCATTGACTCACCATGTGACTTTGGGTGTGTCACCCACCACACTGCACTAGGGTGTGGCTCTTGGCCACTTACAAATGACTTCAGCCAACTCCTCAATGCAGCCACTGCCAACCCACCATGGTGGAAGGGCCGTGAAAGTAGGTGATTTTGCCTCTACTGCCCACCTCCACAGGTGTTCTCATGCCTGGACCAGGGCCTGGCACACAGGAGGCTCCCAAGAAATATATGTTTAGGGACTACAAGACTTTAAATAAACAGGACAAATCCATGAGGTAGGCATTCTTGTCCCCATTTAACAGAGGGGGAGACTGAGGCTCAGAGAGGTTAAATCATTCACCTAAAGTCACAAAACTGGTAAAGGGGAAAGGGACCAGGCAGGAGAGTGTCAGTGATAGGATGGGGAGCAGCAAGGATGCTGGGGAGAGACAGCAGAGCGGCTGGCATTTAGACGGTTGATCCAATGTTTACAAGCCTCAGCCACCACCTGGGAAACTCAAGCTGGCATGTGTGAAGCCCCAGGGAGGAGATGGAGGAGGAGGGAGCAGCTCATTTGCATAAAGGCCCTGCCTCCTCCAATCAGCTGGACTCTCAGGGGTGGGGACACCAGGGCCTGGCCAATTATCAGGGGTTTGGGAACCAAGGAAGGTGGGGCAAGGCCAGGCCCCGCCCAGGTCAGCAGCCAGGCCCCACCCCCTGTGTTCAAGACGACCCTTCTCAGCCAGCTTTTCCTCCTAGACCTCTTTGCTTCAGTTCTTCCAACATCCTGCATCAGTGGCGGGAATAATCATCTCCATTTTCTTAGATGAGGCAAACTGAGGCCCAGAGAGGACACGTGACTTGCCCTAGGTCACACTGCAAGTCACCAGCAGACCCAGAACTGACCTAGGCCCTGACTCCCAGCTCAGGGAGCTGAGTCCTGCCCCTCTGGCTTCCTCCCAGCTGTCCTGGCCCAGGGCCTCTGCTGGACACCCCCACCCCAGGCCTGTCCTCTGCTATCACCAGTGCCCTCTGCTCCACCTAGCACCCCACCCAGGGCTTAGCCCAGAGCTGCTGGAGACTCCCAAGTCCCCTCTCCAGCCTCCATCTCTGAGCTCTAGCTGTCCCCAGACATGGGGGTCAGGGGACACAGAATTTTGGGGATAGCAGAGACCCCAGGAAGCATCTGGCCCAATCCCCTGGGGTGGCAGTTTAGAGCAATTGTCCTTCACTGGCCACCTGATGCCCTTCACCTCCACCCTAGAAGCCCCCAGGCTCTGACTTAGGACAGCTGCTCTCATAGGCCTTCATGTCTCCCCTGCCTCCTGCCTTGCTTATCTCCAGCGGATTCTGTGAATCTAGTTCTAAGGTTTGATTTACAAACTTCCAGGGGAAGCGGGGTGGCCGTCTGCACCTGCAGTTACTAAAAGCACGCAGTGATTTACTCTACCAGGAAATCTTTGTTTTTCTGGAGGGATTGTCCTCCTTGAAGGCTGGGATTTACTGAGGTTTCTCCTCCCCAAGGAGCTGCCTGGTGGCTTTGTGAGGGCAACAGAGGTGGAGTGAGCTATGGGCACCCCCATGCAGTGAAGAGCAAATCTAGACAGTCTGCTTGGGAGAAAGAGGATGGCCTGAGGCCTAGGCTTGAATACCTGCCTCACCATGGCCAAGCAATATGGCCTTGGGCAGGTCACTTAACCTCTCTGGGCCTAATCTGCAAATTATGTACAATGGGATAGGTGACAACATCTCCCCTTGCAAGGTGATGAGGCTTGAACGAGTGGTGTATATAAATGTCTGCCCTGTATAGGGGCTCAGGAAAGTTGAGTTCTCCCCTCTAGCACATTTGAGGTCTCCCTTTTCCTGCCTAGACCACCTCCTCTGGTTCTCCACCTAGCTTTCCTCTCCAAGTTCCCTCCTGCACACATCTCTCTACCCTCGGGGATAGCAGACCCTTTCAATCTTGCAGGTTCCACCTCCATTGTGGTTCAGGAAAGACAACACTGAGGCCCCACTGGCAGGACAGGCCCAGCCGCCATGTGCCAGGATGTCAAGAACAGATGGTTTGTGCAACCAGGGGTGGTTAGAAATGTGGCCACCTCGCTGCTAATGAGTTAATGAATCTCACCGTTGTAGAGGGCCCTTGGCAGAGTAAAGGGCCTCTGGTGCACAAAGTTCTGCTGCAGTCTGAGGGGTCAGCAGAATTCTTTAATATGTCTAATTTCTAATAAACAGAGCAGGGTCTGGTGAGGGTGCTGGCCATGATAGCAAAAATCACTGGGTGGGTCTGAGGTCCAGCCACCAGGATGGGAGTGAGCGGGAGGTGCTGTGACTGGGCCCAGGGACCCCAGCCAGCTCCATCCTCTCCTGAAGGCATCTCCAGCATCTCCAGCTCTGATCCAGGTGAGATCCCAAATCTGATCAGGAACTAAAAAAAGCCCTATTCCATTCTTTAAGTACAATTCATAAAGGAGTGGCAGGGGCTCTGGGGTCAGACCTGTCAGACCTGTCAGACCCATGAAGACCAACAGAAACCTGGACTTGCCCAGGGCAAGTGCAGCAGGCCCTCTATCTCCTGAGCCTCAGTCTCCTCACCTGTAAAGTGGGATTGGCGATCCCTCCCTCACTCAGTTGCTGTGCAGTTGAATGAGGTGATGGGAGTAAAGCCCCTGCACGGTGCCTGACACATAGTAGGTCCTCCACAAAGGATAGTTGATGTTACATTGTGGTAGATAGAATAATGGCCCCTAGAGATGTCCACTTCCTAATCCCTGGAACCTGTCAATACGTTACATGACATGGCACAGGGGCGCAAGTTTGCAGATAGAACAGAGGTCACTAATTAGCTGATCTTATAATAGGGGGATTATTTTTGATTATCCAGGGGGGCCAAAGTAATCATCAGAGTCCTTTAAGAGAAGGAAGTAGAAGAGGAGGTCGGAGTGATGTTGTGAGAAGGACTTGAGCTGCCTTTACTGGCTTTGAGGTGGAGGAAGGAGCCATAGCCAAGGAGTACAGGTGGCCTCTAGGGGCTAGAACAGGCAAGGACATGGATTCTCCCATGGAACTTCTGGAAAGAAACACAGCCTTGCTGACACTTTGGTTTTAGCCCGGTGAGAAGCATTTCAGACTTCTGACCTCCGAAGCTGTAAGATGACGAATTTATATTGTTTAAGCCACTAAGTTTGTGGTAATTTGTTACAGCAGCGCAGGAAACTAATACATATGTATTAGTACATCTCAGCTCCAGGAGGGGTAGAGTTGGGTAAGGCGTGGACTTGGGAGCACAGTATTCGGATTCAATTTCCACCTGGTCACTTCAATACCAGCCTTGTGACTTGTGGAAGGGACCTAATCTTTCAGTGCCTCAGCTTCCTCATCTGTGAAATGGGGTGATAAATGTACCCATCGTGACTCCCTCATAGGTTCTTGGTGAAGATTAAATGAGATAATATTTGTAAAGTTCTAGAAAAGAGCTGGGTACACAGAAAGCTCTTAATGAAAGTCAGAATATTTGGAATATGAGGACAGTTTTTTTTTTTCTATTTTTAACATTATAAGGTGTGCCCCCCCCGCACATGCTATGAGCTGTCCTTTTAAACCACAGGTAGTAGCAAGCAGTGGGGAGGGCTGTGGTGTTGGGCAGGAATGAGATCAAATTTTCAGTGCACCATATCCTGGCTGTGTGTCTTTGGACATGACACTTAATTTTCTGAGCCTCAATTTTCTCATCCATAAAATGGGATAATAGTAGTACCTATCCTCAAAGGGTGTTGTGAGGATTAAGTGAGGTAATCCAGGTAAGCCCCATGCCTGGCACACAGTAGGTGCTCAAGAGATGGTGTCTGCTGTTTTTATATAACTGCCCCAGCAGATACTATTAGGTCCCAATGACAAAGGAAATACACAAAGGCTACCAGAAATGTAAAAATGCTTCTCAGTAAATTTCTGTTATTATAATCACAGTAGCACACAGACAGCAAAATGGTGCTTTCTTATGTGCCAGGCCAATTATTCTGTCTACAAACAGCATGGGGTACACAAGTAAATTCAGGGGCCATTTGCAGTAAGCACCTTAGGAGTTCAGAGCCCCTAGGTTGGGGACCTTGGCTGCGGCTCTAGTCAAAGTGAGTGGGACTTTCTGAGATTCACAGTTATGGTGGCAATAATGGGGACACCTGGGCCTAGCTTCACCTCCTCCCTCTTTCCCCAAACAGAGTGCAGGGCCCAGGGCAGCTTAGGACTCTCCCCAAGAAGAGTACTCCTCCCCCAACTCATCTCTCCAACTCCAGGCACTCAGGTTTGTGGTCCTTTCTTCCCAATGAATGTGTAATCGCCTCACAGGATGGGCTGAGATGATGTAATAAAACTGGTTCGTTACATTCCATTACACAGAGCTGTCTAATGAGCATGCACCAGTGCTCTGTGGCCCTTTTGAGCCAAATACAAATGTAATACATCCCATGGTATCTTTTAATTAGTTTCAGTGGGTGAAGCGGGATGTGGAGAGAGAGGAGATAGAATGGGATGGAGGCAGAGAGAAGGGAGGGGGGGAAGAAGGAAGGAGGGACTGGGCAGGGAAGGGGAAGATGAAAGATGGGCGTTTTTGTATGAGAGTTCTTCAAAAGGCTCTTAGAAAAATAGAATTAGAAAATCATACAAATCTCTCCATGAACTTTTTGAAGTACCCTCATATTTAACTCTCCAAATCCCCCTTGAGGAGAGGGCAGGGTTGCTCAGGACTCATTTTTCCACTGGAAAGTGAGGCCACCAAGTCCTAGTCTGTGCATCGTGATGCACAACGGATGAGAGAACAGGGTCCTGACTCCATGGGGGTCCGGTAGGGTGCAGAGACAGGCACTGAGCAACTAATTACTCACATTTGTGCATGGGCGCATATGTGACTTTGCATACGTGTGTATGTGCATGTGTGTGAGTGTGGGCACGTGAGAGCATGAGTGTGTGGATGAGGATGAGGATGTTTATATGAGTGAATGTGTGTGTGCAGGTGTGAATGTGCGAGCATATGTGAGTGCATACACGTGCAAGTACATGTGTGTGAATGCGTGGACAAGTGTGAATGTATATATGAGTGTTCATTTGAGTGCATGTGTGCAGGTGTGTAAATGCATGTTTGTACGCATGTGAATGTTTTTGTGAGTGCATTCAAATGTTTGTGTGAGTGCCTATGTACATGCAAAAGTGTGTGATAACATGTGTGTGAGTGCATGGATGAGTGTGTGAGATGTGAGTGTTTATGTGAGTGCATGTATGTGTTTGTATGCATGAGTGTGGATGGTAAGTGAGAGTACCTTTGTCAGTGTATGTGTAATGTGTGTGTGCAAATGCATGTATGAGTATGTAAAATTATTTTTGTGATTGTACATGTATTTGTGTTTTTTTTGAGTATGTGCGAGAATGTATTTGTGTGCGAATGCATTATGAATGTGTGTTGAGAATGTTTATGTGAAAATGGATGTGTGAGTTAGTGTGTATGAACATGTGTGTGTGTATGTTTATGTGAGTGTGTATGTATGTGCAAACTCATGATTATCCACATGATTGTTTAGAAGGAGGGATCTAGTGGTTTAAGGAGGACTGTGGGCAGTAAAGTAACCACCTGGGCTGGAATACCAGTTCTACCACATCTGGCTGTGTGCCCTGGGACAGGTTACTTAACCTCTCTGGACTTCAGTTTTCTCATCTCTAAAATTAAGATTAAAAAATACATACTTTATAGAGATGCTAAAAGAATTTCATTCACTATACATTCAAAGCACTTTGAGCATACCTATACATATTTAGCACTACAATCATTTTATTTGTGAGAAAAACAAGAGCTTAAAAGTAAAGGAAAAGGATTGGTGGCTTAGATTGGCAGGCCCCCAATCTAAGTGCCAATTATAAGCGCCGCTTATGCTCAGACCTAAAGGATGAGTGAAGACGAACGTGTAGTGGACTTCTGTTTACCTGCCCCTCATCCATGTCTCTTCTTCTGGTAGGGCCACCCCCAATTTCCCTTTGAAAACAACTCCCTGCCCACTCTCAGTCCCATCAGGTGGGGCTGACCCATCATCTGTCTCCTGCTACCCAGGCCTAGCCACTCAGTTAAACTTCACCCCCGGCTACAGTGATTGTTTCAGGACTGGACAGATGACTCAGTCCATGTCAATGAGAACCCTACCAGAGACTCTGCTCAAACTATCAGGAAAGAGGGGCATTGCCTAGTGTGACATAAGCCTGACTCTACCAATGGCCATTTATCACTCACAGAGGACAGCATGACTGTGAATGATGCCAATAAAGAAACGGGAAGACCATGCTCTGAAATGATGTCATTTAAATCCCTGGATCCAGCCATGCCTGAAGCTATTGACTCTTGGATTTTTTTAGGTGAATGAACCAACTAAATCCTCTCCCCCTTTTATCTTTTTTTATTTTTGTTCAAACTGGTTTCAGCTGGTTTTTGCCACTTCAGTTGTCAGACTCTGAATGATATTGCACATTCCTGGCAAAGGGCATAGCATGTGACAGGGCTCTGAGGAAAGAAGGACTGTAATCTAGTTAAGAAGCTGAAACAATGCCAGCAAGGCTGAAGTAAGGTGAGAGGGTGGCAAGTGCTTGTGTATCAGGCTCAGAGAGGCCAAAAGTCTGAGCATAAGAAGTTGGAAAAGTGGGGATGCAGTGGGGGATATAATGTAAGAACTAAAAAGCTTGCAATACTCAATGCATTCTTTTTGACAATTCTTTAGTGTTGGGGTTCTCTCTCAACCTGCCCCACAAAGCCTTATTCCTCCCCTGCCACCTATGCCGAAGTGCTGAGTTGAAGATCTAGAACAGATAGTGCTTATTGGGACCATAAATGCCATCTAGAGTAATATCTTTTTAAATTTGCTGTGTATTATATCATATTATTTTGCTTATTTTACCAAGTGATATATGAATACATTCTCTTGGTAAAAGATAAAATATAAAAATGTGGAAAAAGCAGATAGCATCTTTTACAGACTGGATATTGGTGTCCAGGTGGGTTATATAGTTCACCTAATGTCATATAACACATTTGTCAGGCACATGGGGTCAAGGAAAGCCTCTGAATCTTTTTCATTTTATGTGAAAAAGCTCTCGGGGATAATACTACTGACTACAACAATAATATCTAACTTTTTGGTATTTACTGTGTTAGCCACCAAGTTAAGCTCTTTACTTTTCTTATTTTGAATGAGTCCTCACCACAATCCTATGAGGTAGCTAACATTATTTTCCTTGTTTGACAGATAAGGCACAAAGGTTAAGTAACTTCTCCCAAAGTCACGTAGCTTGTGTTGTGCAGCCAAGACTTGAACTGACGCAGGCTGCTTCCAGAGCCCATGCCCTCGCTTCTAGTAACAATGTAAGGTTTGCAAGAGTGAATTTTCTTTAACAACCAGATAATTCTACCTAGAAGACGAGGAAAATGAGTGGTCCCAGGAGTCTGAGGAGGAGAGTCTGCTCTCTGTCATCAGAGCTCTCCGTGGTGCTGAAACTCCATTGCAGATACGTTAGCTGCTCCAGGACATTGCACTTCCCTCGTCCATTTCTCAGTCTGATTTCCCCAGCCCCGCTCCTTACAACTAGTCCATTGGTAGTCCAATCTGTTCACTGTGTTCCACCTTAGAGAAACCTAACTGACTGCAAGTTGTGGAGCTATTACAACCACACCCACCCCACCCCAACACACACATTTTGTAGCAACACTCTACAGAATCCTGGTTTCCCTTTGGAAGTGTTTAATTGGAATAGGATACAAAGATGCCTAGAAGCATTATTGGGGCCCAAAGTACCTTTTGTAATAACCTGACCCATGTATTTTCTCTGTTTATTGTATTAAGATACAATATGGTAAGATTGGATATGGTAAAATCCATAAATCTTAAGTGTACATGTGGTAGATTGTAAAAATAACAACAAAATTTTTCCTCTTATGACATGACATTTCACATTCTCTTGTCAAGAATGGAAGTCTATTTCTCCACTTCTTGGGCTGGCCAATGGGAACACTAACAAACATTAGGCAAACAGAGGCCTTAAAAGTGCTTGCCCATAGGTGCTTTCCCTCTCTTGCTAGACTTTGAGACATGGGATTGAAACTGACCTAGCCTGCTGGTGGGTGAGGGACCATACAGAGGAGAATGTAACTATATTTGGAAACAGTCTTTAAAGGGGTAATTAAATTAAAATGAAGTTATAGGGTGGGCTCTAATCCGATGTGAAAACACAGGAAGACAGCCACCTACAAGCCAAGAGGAGACACCTGCTGACACTTAGATCTCAGACTTCCTGCCTCTAGAACTGTGAGACAACATATTTCTGTTATGTAAGCCACCCCGTCTGGTGTTTTGTTATGGCAGCCTGAGCTGACTAATACAGCTCTGAATATATGTTAAATACCAACTAAGTGCTAGGTGCTAGGCTATGGCTTTACACATCTTACTGGGTTGTCATAACACCCCATGAGGAAGATACCATTAGGATCTCCATTTTACAGATGAGAAAACTGAGGCTCTAAGAGGTTTAACAAGTTGCTAGGGTTGTGTAGTTAGTATTATTAGACTTCTGTGTGATTAACTTATTACAGCTCAACCTTAACTACACAATCACTTGTGTGATAATTTGTCTGAAGCTGGTCTCTTCTTTTATATGGTGACCTCCATGAGGGTGGGGACCAGGTTCATCTTGTTCATTGCTGTTCTCCAGCGTCCATCTCAGCTGACATGTAGCTTGACAGCTGGCTTGAATTCTGGGTGCCTCAACCCCTCCCACCTCCCACCACCTCCTGTGAGTCCAGAGGTCTGTATGGAGGGTGAGGTGGGGGCTGTCAGGCAGGCCGCTCGCCTCTCTGCAGACAATTTGGGGATGATGGTTTCCAGAAAGAGCAGCTGTGATTAACTCAAATGAACTGTAAAATTGTTTTTGGTTTAAAGGCTTTGCTTACTGAGGTATCCAGTGGTGGGAGGAGTGGGCATGGGAGGGAGGGTCCCAGCAGCCAGCAGTGCTATCACTGGAGCTCTTCAGTCAGCAGACTCTGGCAAAGCATCCACCACATACTGGGTCCCAAGTTGGGCTCTGGGGTTCAGAGACAGGTGTCACCCAGGGAGGCCATGGGGAGCTCACAGCCCAGACCTGATGGGGAGTCTGGAAATCTGACAGTCTCAGAACAGTCAGGCAAGTGCTTGTGCAGGGGAAACACAGGAGCATGGAGCAGAAGACCTTAACCCGGGGAAGGGGGAGGTGGGACAAGGAGGGGTGATATCATGCAAATGACTTGGGTTCAAATCTCAGCTCCACCACTTCCCAGCTGAGGAGCCTTGGCAAGATGATTTGTGTCTCTGAAGCTCAGTTTCCTCTTCTGTAAAATGGGGATAAAAGCACAGTTATCCTCCCCAGGTTGCTGTGAGTAATAAATGAGATGATCATGTGAAGCCCATAGCACGGTGCCTGGCACATGGTAACTGCTCATTACACATCAGCTGTTACTGACCATTGAACAAAGCCGTGCAGAAGCTGCTGTCAGGTGCAGGAGACCTGGAAAACGGTGTTCCCAGAAGATGGACCAGCGCATGCAAAGGCCTGCGCACAGCTGGGCCGATAGGGTCGGAGTGTGAGATGGGGGTGGTGAGAGATGGGGCTGGAGAGGTCCATGTGGCCAGTTCATGAGGGCTTTCTAGTCCCCATTGCTGAATGTGGGATTTAGTTCTCAGAGCAGTGGGGAGCCATGGAAGGACTTTGAGGGGGGCATGGTTATTCCTATGAGCTGTAGACTGTGACCTGGAGGGGGAGGACCTGGGTCCAGGAGACCAAGATATCTGTGCAGCATGTAGGGAGAGATTATGGTGCCCTAGACTGGATGAGGACAGTGTGGACAAGGGACAGAGGTGGGGGAGAGACACCAAGGACAGTGGGGGTGGGAGACTCCCAGGAAGGGGAGCTGCAGGGGGTCAGCAACTGAAGACAGGGCCCCTTTCTGGCTCAGACAACAAAAGGGAGGGTGGTGCTGAGCCTGGGCCTGGACCCCGGGAAGGAGCAAGCATCTGGAGCCAGGGATTCTCTGTCACAGGCCCCTGCTGGAGGGACGTGCCAGTGTGGGCCATAGGTGAGGGACGGGGACTGACAGACTCTTCAGCTGTCCTCAGGCTGAGGGAGGGGCTATCCAGACCTGCAGCTGGTCCCCCTGTGTGGGCACATGTCCAGCCCATGTGACACCCTAAACTCAAGCCCCAGCAGCTGTGGAAGGTGACCTGGAGCACGTCATGCTGTGCCTCTTTCCTCCTCTCCACATAGAGAATGTAGCCTTTGGTAGCACAGGAAAGGCCCTGGCTCACATCCTGCAGAGAGAAGGGGCACAGGGCAGTGACCTCCCCCTTGCACAGTCAGGACTCACAGAAGCCCAGGGAGGCTCCCACAGGAGACAGAGAAAGACACTGACTGGGACTCGGTGATAGAAAGAGTGAGTGATGAGAAGAGAGAGGGGAGGCCAGGGGGAGTTTTTGGGACAAGGTCTCCCACAGCCCCCTCCTCCCTGACCCTGACCCTGGGGGGCTTGTTTGGGGGCAGGGAGTCAGTGGGCCTCAAATGATCCCCCTTCTCTGTGCCTGATCTTCCCAGAAAAAAGAAATCACTCTCCATCCAATTAATCTAATTAGAAGTTAATCAAGTTGTGGGGATCTGTGCAGCAGGATGAGTGATTAGGAAAAATTACCTCCCTGCAAAGAACTTAAATTTAATTTTTGTTCCATAATCTTAAGACCAAATAGAAGCAACTGGGTTCCCTGCAGTACCTGGCCAGAAGCTGGGAATTTTCTGGGGTGAGGCATCAGCTTAGACAGAGAGTCAACTTCAGCCAGAACAGGCGGGGGGCACAATGGACCTGCTGAGAGTCACCCACACGATCCAGTAGGGCCAGGCTATCTCAAGACCAACCTCCCACCCTTAGGGACAGCCACCTTTCCACCTTCAGCCCTCGCTCACAGCACACCCTGAGACTAAAACACATGTCTGTCCTTGTGACCTTCACACTTGTGTCATTAGACTGTCACACACACACAACTTAAGACAGTCACATACACACTCTCATAAAGCCTGTGCACACACCTGTGGGGCATTTGTGTGTACACGCACACACATGCACACACAACTTCACACAGATACATCAAGTCAGGAGCCCTGGTTAGTCCTGATAGTAGTCCCAGCTCTGCCACTAACTGGCTGTGTGAACACTGAGCAACTTCTTCAAGCCTCAGTTTCCCCATCTGTCTAAGTGAGACTTAGACTTCAGTTCTTGAGCCTCTTTCAAATGCGACACCTTGAAATTTGATTTTCTCTCTCTCAGTCTCTCTACCCTTCTTTCAAATTGCAGCTGATTCTGAGAAAAAAAAAAAAAAGCCTGGGAGGTGGTGGTCCAGGGGAGTTCATTAGGTGACGCTTGTTAGCAGGCGAGGCCTCCAGCAGCGAACTGGGAACTCACAACAGCAGCCCAGCCCAAGTCCAGGGCCCGGGAAGGCAGAGAAGGATTTCCTGCCCCATGCACAGATGCACACACACACCCACCTTTTACACTGAGACACATCATCACCAACTCCAATGGATAAGATTGATCATCCAATTCAAGTCCCAGGGCTAGGTCCTTGCCCTCCCATGGCCTAGGACCAGCAGTCACCATCTGGCCCCTTAATATTTCTCTGAGAATTGAGCTGGCAAGGGAATAGCCCAGGCAGGCAAGAGAAAGAGTGTCTGGAATCAGAAGGCTGAAGATGGATTAATTTACATCCTGTGGCTTCTCTGGCTAGAGCTGGGCCCTGGGGACAGTTTGGGGAAGGGGGTGGTCAGAGGGCATGCAAAGGAAGGGACTTGAGCCCCCAGGTGGAGGCACAGCCTGGAGGCTGGGCTGAGAGTGAGCAGAGGCAGTGGGTGTGTCACTGGGGGGTGACGTAAGGCCCTATAGGCTGTTCCCTGTCCTGCCCCCTTCTCTGTAGGGCTGGGGCTGCTGAGTCCCACTTGTGGGACCAGATGGCTACAGCTGAGGGGGTTAAAGAGTTCTGGGCCAGGTCATGTGAGGGGGATAGAGGGGTGTGGATTCTGAAGCCTGGCCTGGTTCTGAATCCCAGCCACTGCTCACTGTGTGACCTTGAGCAGCTTCCGCCCCCTCTCCAGGCCTTCGTTCCCTCACTTGCTAAACCAGCTGAGGAGCCTACCTGGGAGCACAGGTGGGCTCCCCCTGGGCACAGGAGGAGCATCTGCAGGGCTCAGTGGGTGTTCGTTCCTGTCCCTCTGCAGTCCCCACAGCGTCTGGCTTCAAGTCAGTGCCCAGAAAATATCAATTAACCTGGTGAGATAATGCAATGAGCTAATGTTTGGGTCTGGGCCTCATGACAGCAAAACCTAAAACTGTGCTGGGAAATCAAACAACTAGAGACCTGGCTGGGTGGCACCATTGGGGATTTGGCTGTCAGACATCAGAGGACTCCCTGCAGGAGGCAGGCCCTGGGCTGGGTAGGAATTGGATAGAGGAGGGGGAGGCATGCCGGGAGGGGGGAGGGGCTGCATGTGCAGCAGCAGGTGACACCCTGAACTCTCTGTGCTATCTGCCAGTGGATCATGGGCAAGAGTTTGGGCTTTGGACAGATCTAGGTTGAACCTGGACAAGTCCCTCTCCCACTTGGAGCCTCAGTGTTGCCAGCTGTGAAGTGAGGGGAATGACACCTCCTCCTCACAGGGTGGTTGTGAGGCTGGCATGGGGTGTTTTGTGTGTGTGGAGCCTGGCACAGTGCTGGCCACCCAGGGGACCCTCGGTAACAGAAGCTCTCTCCCCTCTATCAGCTTACCCAGGTCACCTGCTCCCCTCGGCCCTCACAGGTGGTCTCCCCACCTGCCCACATGTGGCTTGAGTAGGAGACAACTTTGGTGGAGGAATCTGGGGTGCCAGGGACATGTCACCCCTCTAAAGGAAGACCACCAGGCTCTACTTGTAAAGAAACACAGACCATTGAACCTCGGAACTGGGAGTCCATCCAGTGCCTCTACCCTGTAGGAATCTGGCAAACAGAGGTTAGGGGAGTGACCCAAAGTCACCCAGCCCCCAATGTGGGCCTCCCAATGCTCTGCTCTCTAACCAGCCCTGGGGGCGGGGTGACCCTTTCTACGAACACCTGGACCCAGAGCCTCGAGGATTCTCAGCTTCACACTCACTTGCTCACCAGGCTGAGAAGTGCCTGCAAACAGTAGGGGCACCCTGGGGTCCAGGCCAGTGATCTGCAGAGCCATCTGGCTGAGGCCTTGGCCTGTGCTGGGAAGAGGAGGGTTAAGCATGAGCAGCCCTTGCTGGTTAATGTTTAACTTGCAGTTTCTAAAGGCCATCAGGAGCCCCTCAGAGCAAACATTTTATCTCCTAATGACACTGCAGCAGATTAAGGAGGGGCCCATTTCCCAGATGGCATTAAAGAGAGGCTATACATTACCCAGGATGGCCTGGCCTGGCAGCTGGAATAACTTTCCCAGAGACATGCCAGGGTGAGGGAGGGGTTTAAGAGAACCCTACTGTCAAGAAATCTGGCCTGGTTCCTTTGGCCAGTGCTCTGGGGTTTGAGAGTGAATGACCAGACACCGGGCTGGGAGGACACTGACACAGGCTGGGGCTCAGCTCAACATAAGAAAGATCTCCCATTGGATTCACAACAGGGCAGGCCTCTGGGAGCTCAGCAATGATAATCCCATGTGGAGGCTAATCCAAAATCCTTCCTTCTCAGTGTGGGCATATGATTTAAAGGCAGGTGGTGCTAAGACTATGCACTTGACTTGTGGTTAAGGGATGTTGGTTCGACTCTGCCTCTTTGACTTTGGCAATTGACTTTTCTAACAATGACCACAAATATCATTGCTTGAGCACCTACTGTGTACCCAGCTTGTACCAGACACTTTCCATGTGCCCTCTTATTTCACCCTTTCCTGTGAGGCAAGTGTCTCTATCACCATTTTACATACAAGAGGACCGGTCAAGCTCCCCAAGCAGCAGAACCAGGATTCAAACCCGCACGTGTCTGCTCATGTTCCTTTTACTGTGCTATACGTGCCCTCTGAGCCTCAGCTTATCAATCTGTACAATGTGGGTGATGAAAAAACACTCTGTACAGCTCACAGGGTAGTTGGACAATACCAGTGAAATGGTGGGTGGAAAATGTGCCATGCACGTGGGAGAGGTGTTGAACATGTACCTGTGGGTGCACAAACATGCACACACGCACACACAATTGTCTACCCAAGAGACACAAGCCAGTTACTGTTTAGGCTATTACACGGGGGTTTCTATAAAGTGCTTTATTTCTTTATTCCCTGAGCTCTGATTAATGTAGCATCTAAAATGTCCTGATACTAGTTTGTGAGTGTATAAATTTCACTGTATGTATAAAAAATCTTAAAACACCCATACCTTCAACCTAGCAATTCTTCTATTAGGGAACATAATCAGGGCTGAACATCCAGACTCACATTCAAGAATTCTCACTACAATGTTATCAATAATAACCAATGCTTAGAAGCAAATTGTCCAATAAGGAAATAGTTATGAGAAATATTTTATGTCCATATGACGGAATATTGTGCAGCCAGTAAGACTCATAGTTGAGAGCACATGTAATGACATGGGAATGGAAGAGCAGAACCAAAACCTGCTTGTGTCACGTGCTCCCCACGGAGGCATCTCTGCGGGTAAGATGACAGGGGATTTCTATTTCTTTTG
>NW_007731306.1:69815-79700 GCF_000696425.1 Galeopterus variegatus | reverse complement strand
CACGTGCTCCCCACGGAGGCATCTCTGCGGGTAAGATGACAGGGGATTTCTATTTCTTTTGCTTATTTTTCTACATTGATCAATCTATTTAAAAATAAATGAATGAAATGCATCTTGCATTTTCCTATTTCTGGAACAGAGACTGTGGAGTGTAATGTAAGCTTTTCTCTATGCCAAGTCTCATTGTCATCCCTACATATGAGCTCTAGCCCCAGGTGTCATGAGACCTGTCACCCACACTCAGGGCACAGCCTGATCTCTCCTGGAGTTCTCTTGTCTGCTTTCCTGCATTTTCCAGTCTCCTGGGACCCACATATATATATGTATATTTTTCCCTGGTGTCAGTGTACTTTCTTCTAGCAGGCTCCCCACCCCTCCTAACTTTCTGCCTCTAACCTGCCCTGGGTGGGTACAGATTACCTGGCATAGAATGTGAGTCTCTGATCTCTGGGTGAGGACACAAAGGGAGTGCCTCTGTTTGCAAAAATTAAAAGCTTGTGCTTGCAGACATGGCCCATGTGACTGTCATTTTGGTAACTGCATGACTTTTTGTTTCCTTGTTGCATTCAAGATAGCTAAAGCTTCTAGATACCTAACTCCTGCATACATGAGGTATGGCTCAGTATGAACATGCAGCTGTAGCACATTCTTAAAAATTCACTTATTCAATTAACCAATATTTATTTGGAGCCCTACTCTATGCCAGGAAGAGCCTGGGGAGAGAGCAATGGGAAAGATAGATCAAGGTCCCTATGGGGGAAGACGACAAATGAATAAACAAATTAAATAATAAGACAGGTAGTGATAATGACTACAAAGGAACTAAAACAGGTCAATGGAGCAGAGAAGGTCCAGTATGGGCTGGGGGCAGTCAGGCCCCAGAAAGCTGTTCTATTGCATGGGCATTAACCTGCTCTGTGGCAGGTTCTGTGTTGAGGCAGGCAGCCAGGTGTAGTAGCACCAGCACAGGCTCTGGGTGCAGGCACAGCTAGGTCCACACCCTATCATCTCAGCCACTTCTCTAGAAGGACAGCCCCTAATTCCCACATGTTCCAGCAAAAGTCCCAGAACCAGTGCTCATTAGCTCTGAATAGTACAGCTTGGGTCACATGAGCCCTCCTAAACAAATCATTGGCCTGAGACTGCAGTATTCTTATTGGTCATATCTGGTCAAGTGCCCACTCCTGAATCCAGAGAGCACGGCAGACTCACTTGATCATTGGAACTGAGGGGGGGGGAGGTGGTGGCTCCCCAGTAGAAAATTGATGTGCTATGATCAGAAGAGGCAGAGATCCTGGCTTACTCAAGAATATAGCTCCTCTTTCTTCTGTATCCTCAAATTTTCCCCTTTTTATTCAATCATTCCTATCAGCGTACAAGCAACATGAAAATATTTCTCCCAATTAAAAGGGAAATAAATCTCTTGACTTTTCATTCTCTTCCAGGTACTGCCCATTTCTCTGGTCCTTTCCTGAGTAAACCCTTCAAAGCATTGTCTAAGCTCATTCATCCTACCACTCTCTTCTCCCTCATCTCTTGATCTTGTTATATTTGATTTGCATCCCCATCTGTTCACCAAAACAGCTCTTGTCCTGGTCACTGGTGAGCTCCTCATTGCTAAATCCAATTGAAGAATCTCAGTTCTCATCCTGCACACATGTGATTGCTCTTTCTTCCATGACTTCCAGAACAACTCACCCTTTCTGTTTTCCTCCTACTCGATGCCTCTACTTCTGTCTAATTTGCTGGTTCCTCCTCTTCTCTCCAGTCTCTAAATGTGGGGAAGAGGGAAGGGAGTGGAAAATAACTCACAGACCTCTAAGCAGTCTGTACTCTCATTAACCCTATGCTCCTACTCTCAGCCTTGATAGCTTTGCCACACTGTCCTTTTCACTGTTCCTCACATAGACCAGGCACACTCCCACTCTTATGGAGCATACTCGACAAAGAAGCAGTTGGCACTCAGAGGATTGGAGAGTCAGGTATTTTATTATGCCAGTGGGTCCAGATGAGCTAGCACTCCAAAATCTGAGCCCCGAGTTTAGGTCTTACAAGGTTTATATAGGCAAACTCTTCCAGGTCTTAGGTTTCACTTTCTCAGCATTCATGTAGCTAGTATGGTAGCTATTGCGATAAGCAAGCACAATTTACAGAAGTGGGCGTGCAGAGCAGTTGATTATCAGTAAAGCTGATACAATAAGCAGGTTCTGTTTTAAAGGCAAAACAAGCTATTGAAAGAATTAATTTTGAATTTTTCCAACATTTCTCCCCTTTGATGCTCTCTCTACACATTGGAGTGAGCATCACCTTCAGAATTTTTGTTTTCTAGGGGCATATAAGCACATTCTTGTGATGACAAGGCCATCTGTAATTTGATTGACTCTAAAAGAGTCAAAACAAACCTGAAAAGGCAATTTAAAATACATGGGCCAAACAAAGGATCTAAGAATAACATAAACAGTGAACCAGCTAGAGGCAAAAGTCAGGATAGCTAGCTCCAAGTGTCTGTCCATGAGAACAAAGACTTTTCTAATTACTCCCTCCTTTGTGCATGTTTTCCCTGGCCTGGAGCAAGGGGCAGTATGTGTGCTGGGGTCAGTAAGCTGAGTGCACATGCATGTGGTCAAGGAGGAGGCTATCTTTAGAAGGCACATTGCCACCATGAGATGGCTAAAAACATCCTATTGACAGGAAATAAAGGAGTATTAGCAAAATTTTTAAAATATTTTTTCAATCCTCTGGGGTTACTTCTGTTAATCCTATAGCAAAACAAGCAACCAACAAAAACTAAAAGCAAGGGGTGATATATGCTTATCATTTCATAAAAATAAATCAGTGTGCTTGTTATGTCCCTTACTGGTAAGATCCTCAGGCTTCAGCCATGCATGGATCAGCCAGCCCATGGGGTGGCTGAAGAAGGGTGGTGATGATTATCAGGGCATCTCTGGAACTGGACCTTGAGTGGGTCAGAGAGGTCAGCCTTCACAGATCATGAGGTGATGTTGTCTGGGGAAGCCACCTGTTTCACCTGCACATAGTGTATCCAGGGAATTAAACCTGCAACATTAACTGCAGTAGGGGTAGTTAGTACAACCATGTGTGGCCCCATCCAGATTGGCTTTAAGGGAGTCTTTTTTCCAGTCTTTTACCCATACTGTGTCACCAGATTGGAACTTGTGTGCCCAATTTCCTAAAGGAATGTGAGCTCATTCTAAAACTGTCCTGATTATCTGTCAGAAGGTCCTGGCCAGTGACTCTAAGTATTGTGATATTTTCATTTCCCCCAACTGGTGAGGATCCCCCTACAGTCTAGCTATAAGTGGGGGTGGTCTCCCATACATGATTTCAAAAGAGAAATATCCTGCTGGTCCCATCATACACCAGACCCATAACAAAGCTAAGGGAAGCATATCTATCCAGGGTAGCCCTGTCTCCTGGCAAAGCTTGGCTAAAGTAGTCTTTAGGGTCCAGTTCATGTGTTCTAATTTCCCTGAGCTCTGTGGCTGGTATGCTGTGTGGAGCTTCCATCGTATTCCCAGCATTTTGGCCAGTCCTTGTACAACTTCTGCTACAAAAGCTGGCCCATTGTCCAATCCTATAGTCAGAGAGAGCCCGTATCTCAGGACAGCTTCCTTTAAGAGGGACTTTGTGACTTTCTGGGCTTGTTCAGAATGTGTGGGCAGTGCTTCCATCAATACAGTGGATGTACATATCATTACTAGCAAATATCTATAGCCCCTGCAGGACTTTACTTTGGTAAAGTCCACTACCAGGTCCTTGAAGAGTGATGTCCCAACTGGCTGGACCCCAAGGGCTGGACAGCACCCTTGTTTGGTGTTGTTTTGGATGCAGATCAGGCATCAGGAGCTGACCTGGGCACAGAGAGAAGCCAATCTTGGGATGAAATAGTAGCAACTCAGTGTGGTCTCCAGGGCCCTTTCCCCCCAGTGAGTCAGTTCATGATACTCCAGGACTAGTCAGTGAGCCAATCACCGAGAAATCATTAGTCTGTAGTCTTGGAGCCTCCACCATCCTTTAGGAGTTTTAATTCCACCTTCTTTTTCTGCCCATTGAGACTCCTCCTTTGTGTACTTTAGTTGCTGTGCCATTTCTGGCACCAGCATGATTTTGGCAGTCTTATTTGGGCCTTTAGCAGGCTCTGTTTGGGCAGCTGTTCTCTTGGCCATCTGATCAGCCAGCCAGTTTCCTTCACTGATCTTGTCAGTGCCTTTTTGATGTCCTTTGCAGTGTATAACAACCACTTGGGTGGGCTCCCATACTGCTTCAAGGAGCTGGAGAATTTCTTCCTTATTTTTGATCATCTTTCCTCTTGCTGCCAGCAGGCCCCTTTCTTTGTATAGGGCCCCATGGACATATAAGGTTGCAAAGGCATATTTAAAGTCAGTGTAAATGTTGACTCATTTTCCTTTCGAGAGTCTGAGCACTTGGATTAGTGCCAATAGCTCTGTTCACCATGCAGACTAGCCTTGGGGCAAGGTTTTTTGCCTCTATAACCTCTTTATGAGTTGTTACTGCATATCCAGCTCTTCGTTGTCCTTTCTGAACATAACTGCTCCAATCTGTGAACAGCTTCATGTCTGTGTCAGTCAAGGGCAAGTCCATCAAATTGGGCCTGCTGAAGTATATTTCATGCATTAGTTCTTCACAGCCGTGGTCTGGGGAGCTGGCACCATCCTTCAGGGGTTTTAATTCCACCTTCTTTCTCTGCCCATTGAGTCTCATCCTTTGTGTACTTTAGTTGCTGTGCTGTCTCTTGCACTGGCATGATTTTGGCAGTCTCATTCAGGCCTTTAGCAGGCTCTCTTTGGGCAGCTGTTCTCTTGGCCATCTGATCAGCCAGCCAGTTTCCTTCACTGATCTTGTCAGTGCCTTTTTGATGTCCTTTGCAGTGTATAACAACCACTTGGGTGGGCTCCCATACTGCTTCAAGGAGCTGGAGAATTTCTTCCTTATTTTTGATCATCTTTCCTCTTGCTGCCAGCAGGCCCCTTTCTTTGTATAGGGCCCCATGGACATATAAGGTTGCAAAGGCATATTTAAAGTCAGTGTAAATGTTGACTCATTTTCCTTTCGAGAGTCTGAGCACTTGGATTAGTGCCAATAGCTCTGTTCACCATGCGGACTAGCCTTGGGGCAAGGCCCTCTGTGCTGACCAACCCTGGGGTAGGGTTTTTGCCTCTATAACCTCTTTATGAGTTGTTACTGCATATCCAGCTCTTCGTTGTCCTTTCTGAACATAACTGCTCCAATCTGTGAACAGCTTCATGTCTGTGTCAGTCAAGGGAAAGTCCATCAAATTGGGTCTGCTGGAGTATATTTCATTCATTAGTTCTTCACAGCCGTGGTCTGGGGAGCTGGATTCTGTAGGTAGGAGCATGGCTGGGTTCAGAGTCTGCATTGTTTCAAGGTGCACCTGGGGGTTTTTTGCAGAGGAGTCCTTGATAGTGAACCATCCTGGAGTTGGTCAGCCATTTGTATCCCTCACTGTTCATTAGGGTGGTCACTGCATGTGGGACCTCTATGTTGAGATTTTGTCTCAAAGTGAGTTTGTCTGTCTCCTGGATTAGGGCAACAGTGGCTGCCAGGGCCCACAAGCAGGGTGGTCAGCTGGCTGCCACAGTATCCAGTTGTTTGGACAAGTATGCCACTAGCTTTTGCCAGGGCCCTATGGTCTCAGTGAGGACCCCCACAGCTACAGGATCTCTTTCATGTACAAAGTAGTTAAAGTCCCAAGTTATATTTGGAATTTCTATGGCAGGAGCCTGGGTTAACAGAGTTTTGATTTCTGAGAAGGCATGTTCTTGCTTTGGATCCCATACTAGGGGTCTCTTTTCAGCTCCTTTGATTGCTTCATATAAAGGTTTAGCCTTTTCTGAAATATCCCAGTATCCAGATTCAACAGAAGTCAGCAGCCCCAAGGAACTCTCAGACTTTTCCTTTTGTGTCTGGTTGGGGTATAGCACAAATGGCTTATTTTCTCTCTATTCTCAGTGAGCAGTGTCCTTCAGAGATGTGGTAACCTAGGTATCTGACCTTCTGTTGACATATTTGAGCTTTTACCCAGGACACTTTATATCCTAGGTCAGAGAGCAGGCCCAGTAGGGCTTTTGTTCCTTCTCAGCAGTTTTCCTGTATGGGACTGGCCAGGAGGATATCATCAACATATTGAAGCAGGGTGCAATTCAACCTGCCTTCTGGGAAGGCAGCTAGGTCTGAGGCTAGTGCTTCTCCAAAGAATGTAGGTGAATTTTTGAACCCTTATGGCAGTCTAGTCCAGGTCAATTGAGCTTTTCTTCCTGTGTGGGGATTTTCCCATTCAAAGGTGAACAGCAGCTGACTCTTTGGTGCCAGTCAGAGGCAAAAGAAGGCATCTTTGAGCTTGAGACAGGAGAACCATCTAGCTTGTATAGGGAGTAGACTCAGAAGTGTGTAAGGATTTGGCACCATGGGGTGGAGGGTGACAGCTGCCCTGTTCACAGCATGCAGATCCTGGACTGGACAGTACCCCTTTCCGTTGGGCTTCTTGAATGGTAAGCGATTGGCATTCCACCACGATTCCTGCTTCCTGTAACCAGTGGATGTATTCTTGAATTCCCAGTTGACCTTCACAAGGGACTTGGTATTGTTTTACTCCAATCAGTGTGGCCCCTGGTTTCAGCTCTATAATTATAGGGGTATGGTTCTTTGCCATATCTGGAGTTCCCAATTCTGCCCAGATGGAGGGAAAGTCTCTAAAGAAGCAGTCTCTTAAGAGATCCAATAGTCCTGTGTTTGAGACTTCTTTGGCCTTGGTGTATAGGTACCAATCCTCTTCCCTGGGCACTGTTACAGCCATTACTAAGGTTTTCTGGTTATTTAAGGTCAAACAGGTTGCCTCCCTGGGTGTGAAGTTTATTTGTGCCTGTAGTTTTCTCAGCAAATCTCTTCCTAGAAGGGGTATTGGGAAGTCAAGCAAATATAGGAATTCATGAGTCACCCTGTGACCTCTGAGGTGACAAGTCCAGGCCCTGCAGAATGGCTGGTCTGCTTGCTGCCCTGTAGCATCAGTAATGGTGGCTTTTCAGCCTGAGAATGGGGCTACTGGGCTGGTGACTACAGAGTGTTCTGCTCCAGTGTCCACCATGAAAGTCACAGGTTGGCCCCATACTGTCATTTTGACCATGGGCTCTGGGGGCCCCGGAACAGGGAGCCCAGTCTTTCCTAATCTGAGTCTATCCCTGTAAGGCCAATGAGGCTCTGGAACTCTTGGCTCGCTGGTTTAGGCTCATACTTTTTCTTTCCAGAGTGTGTCTTGCCCTGGAACATTGATTGAGGTTTCTCCCCACTTTTTGGGCATTCATTTTTCCAGTGGTCAAGCTCCCTATAGTAAGCACACTAGTTGGACTATAGTGGTGTTCGTCCTTCTCAGTGGGGGTTCTTCATCTGGATCTCCTTGATATATAGGACTTTTTGTTTCTTGCTGATTGTACTTCGACTTCTGGACTGCTCATGCAGCAAGAACCTTACACTTTTCCTCATGAACACAGAATCAGACCCAGGGTGGCAGGGTCAGAGCTATTGCCAACCAAGAGTCTATGTATGGAAATTAATCCGGGTACTGTGGCTCTCCTGTTATGACCTCATAAACTTCTCAAACCTTTGGGATGTCTAGGGTCCCTTCTGGAGGCCACCCCACCCCAAAGATGGGCCATTCTAATTCACATAGGGTCCAGAGTTTTCTGGGGATCATTTTAATTCCATACTCCCTAGAGTAGTCCTTTTGAAAGTTCTTAAACATGCATTTAAGGACAGTAGGTTTTTGAAGCACTTGTCCCCATACTTAATTTTAGCCTCCCATTCCTGCCTCAGGCTTTTATAGCCCAAATAGCATTGGTGCTATTATTCAACAAAGGTTCAGAACTTCCAAAAGTTGTTACCAACAGACCAGGCTCAGCTTGCCCTCTCATATTGAACAAACGACCTGAAAGTCCTAAAGTTGGTGCAAGGATTGGAAGTTTCATTCAGTTTACTGGTACTCAACTAAATATTTAACTAAGCAATCAAACAAAGAGAAAAGGGGAGCAGTGGAGTCCAGTTTAACCTAGTCCCAATTGGCGGGGCCAACCCATTCTGCTGACACAGTAATTGATAAAAGCAGTTTCCCCACTGCTGTCAGCACAAAGAAGAAAAGTACTGACTAGATTCAAATCAGAGAAGCAAAGCATAGCCAGGAGCCCTCCAGGGTGCACCTATACAGTAGTGGATAGAATCCAACCAAACAGCAGAAGAGGGCTCAGAAATTCAGAGAAAGGTAAAGAGAATTTTAGTGGCTTTCAGGCCTCCAATCCCTTCAGAGGCATGGGAATGAATTCCCACCATTTTCATGCATCCCCTGTCAGGGAGAACCTGCTCAAGCAAGGTCTTCATGGTGTAGGACTGGTATTCCCACCTCTGCTAGTTACCTATCAGGGTAAGCTGCTGCCAGCTAGAGGGAGCATGCTTCTTACAGGGTGAGAGGAGTTTAAATTGTAGTTGTCTGGCAGTCATTTTAAAGAGGAAGAAAAGGGGAAGAAAGGAGAGTAAAAAGAGAGTGAAAGAGAATAAAGCATTGACTTGTCAGAATTTAGGCTGGGGACTCCAGAAGAGACATACCAGCTGCAGCAGAGACATGAGAGCAAAATAGTCCCAGTGGCCACTTGCCTCTTGCAGCTAGAGTCTTCTCTGGTGCCCAAATCTTTCCAATTTTCACCAGTGATTAAATTAGGCTCTTAGATTTCAAAGTCATAGAAATGAACAGTGTACCCAGCAGTAAAGCAAGCAACACTTTATTAAAAGAGGAGATAGACTTAAGTATAAGGGGGATGGGTTCCCTTCTTAGTGGCTGAGTGGGGGCTTCACCCCTGGGGATGTATGGAACTAATGCTTGGGGAGGGGAACTTTATGGCAGAATGGGCAATGGATCTCCCAAAGCAAACAATGTGAAAAGACATGTTGTTCCTTTGGAGTCAAGTAAACATCACCTAGGTCTGAAAAGAAGCTTTCACCTCTCTTTCAAAGGCACTAGGGGGTGCCCAGAAGTAATCAAAGGCCTTTTTCCCACTACGTGTGGGACTGCATTCCAGATCCCTCCCTGTAGCAGAGACAAAACAGGCAAAGAGGCAGGGAATTCCCTCTCCCTTTCAGAAGGGGAAACAATCTGGTGCCCACCTGGCCATGTCCCCTAAGGGACTTTGGGTCCATCTTAGCTAAGGTATGTCTGTATAAACTCTGGACCTGGTCCAGGCCACCAGGGACTGGAATCACCATTGTGCTGTATGATGTGACCATGGAACTGCAGATTAGGACCCACTCAGAAACTGCAGCAGAGCCTTGGTTCCATACACAAACTCTCACAAACACTCACACAGAAGTTAAGATACTTTTCCCTCTCCCAATCCTGATCTAAACTGAACAGAGAGAACTCACAACAAGATCCCGACCAGATGGACCTTACTATAAGGCCCCACACAGATGGACCTACAAGGTTGAGACCAGATAGACCTGACTACAAGGTCTATTACCCAGATGGGTCCTCACAGAGACCCTTTCAGGAGGTGATCAAGCTTCCTTTCTGCCTGATGGTGGGCCTGAACTGAACTGATGATGGGGGGGTTCCTACCTGTCCTGCAGGTGGCAGGAGTCTGACTGGTCTTTCCCTCCTCTGAGTCTGGTCAGGCAGACACTCCCTAGGATTGGCGAGGTCCTGTTCTCTGAGACCCTCACAAAATGATCAGGCAGCACCTCCTCAGTCCTTGCTGATCTGCCGGGTCACCCCATCCGGACCAGTGGCTCAAGGGGCCAGCCCAAGTCACTTCCTGGCCAATGCACCAGAAAATGTTATGGAAG
>NW_007731306.1:67722-68917 GCF_000696425.1 Galeopterus variegatus | reverse complement strand
CTCACAAAATGATCAGGCAGCACCTCCTCAGTCCTTGCTGATCTGCCGGGTCACCCCATCCGGACCAGTGGCTCAAGGGGCCAGCCCAAGTCACTTCCTGGCCAATGCACCAGAAAATGTTATGGAAGGGACTTGACAAAGAAGTGATCGGCACTCAGAGGGTTGGAGAGTCAGGTATTTTATTACGCCAGTGGGCCCAGATGAGCTAGCACTCCAAAATCTGAGCCCTGAGTTTAGGTCTTACAGGGTTTATATGGGCAAATTCTTTTGGGTTTTAGGTTTTGCTTTCTCAGCATTCATGTAGCTAGTGCAGTAGCTATTGCAATAAGAAAGCACAGTTTACAGAAGTGGGTGTGCAGAGCAGTTGATTGTCAGTAAAGCTGCTACAATAGGCAGGTTCTGTTTTAAAGGCAAAACAAGCTACTGAAAGAATTTTGAATTTTTACACCACCACCACCACAGGGCCTTTGCATGTGCTGTTTCCTCTCACTAGAACATTCTCTCCCCAAATGTCTGTGTGCTTCACTTACTTACCTTGTTTCAGCCACCTCTCCTGATCTCACTGTTTAAAACTGCAGTCTCCCTCCCCATTTTTGCATAGTCTTCCCCTTCTCTGTTTTTATCTTCAATTGCTCTTATTACCATCTTTACATACTGTGTATTTGACCTGCTTATATACTATCTTCCCCTTCACTGAATATAAGCCAGTAAGAGCAGAGATATTGTCTCCCTTGTTCACTGCTGACTGCCAGCACTTAGGACAAGGCTCAGAACATAGATGCTTAATAAAATTAGCTGAATGAATAAATGCATGAATACCCACTGTAATTATCTTCCTTTTCAAGGATCTAGAAATACAGAGCTGAGGAAGACAAGGCCCCTGCCTTCGTGTAACTCACAATCGTGCAAAAACACCTATAAGTAGGCTTAATTCACAGAAGGGTCGCCTGGAAATAGAATAGACCAGGTGCAGAGTCCAGAAGCCAGTAAGAGCCAGACATTGCTGGGAGAGGCAGGCAGCAGAGAGACAGGATCAGCACTGCATTCCTGATGCAAGGCTTGGTGCACAGACAATGGCATCTGGGTAGCACTACTGAGGGGAAAGGGAAGGGAATCACATTTGATGAGCATCTTCTAGGTGCTAGGTTCCTTAGACTTCACCACAAGTTGATGAGGTGAGAATTATTAGCTCTTC
>NW_007731306.1:64541-66122 GCF_000696425.1 Galeopterus variegatus | reverse complement strand
TGTGAAAAATATGCTAGCCTGTGGGAAATGATGGCCAAAGCTTGAATAATTTGAGCAACAAAATAGAGTCATATTGGACTATAACTCAAAATATGAAATAAATATTCATGAGTTCATAGTGATATAAATAAGCGATTAAATAAATTAATAAATCGTGAACAAGAGGCACATTTTCTGTGCAGAATAATTCCAAATAATTTACGTAGGTCACTTCTCCCTCAGGGAGATGGAGATAGCTCTGCACTCAAGTGTGAGCTGCTTATAGTGACTTCCTTCCAAATAGCACAGAATGGAAAGAAAGAGGAGAGTAACTCTACAGTGGAGAGACCTGGCAAACACTCCTTGAGCTAGATGACGAAGGTCAACAACGCTCAAGTCATAAATCGTTTTGAGAGTATACACCCTTTATATGATGTGAGTGACACTTCACGGTGATCTTCCTCTTCCAAACCCATCCCCTAGTATAATCATGGGACAAACTTCAGAAAAATTCCAGTAGAGGTCCATCCAACAATACACTTGACCCGTGCTCCTCAAAACTGTCAAGGTCATCAGAAACAAAGTCTGAGAAACTGCCACAGCCCAAAAAAAGAACAAGTCAAGCTGTACGTTATCACCATTTCTATTCAGCATTGTATTGGAGGCTCCAATCTCTAAGAAAAAGAAATAAAAGGCTTAAAGTTTGGAAAGGATGAATACTTTTATTGTTCACAGATGAAACAGTGTTTTATAGAAAATCCTAAAGAATCTACAAAACCTAATAGTGAATTTAACAAATTTCAGGATGCAACTATAAGCAAAACTGTAACACTATTAAGAGAATTTTACAAGTTGCTTGTATGAATCAAAGTATAAAAATCAATTAATTTCTCTAAACCAGAGGTTGGTTGACTATGACCTGTGAGCCAAATCTGACCCACCATATGTTTTTGTATAGCCTGTGAGAAAAGAATGCTTTTTCAAATTGTTAAATAGTTGAAAGCAATCCAAATAATAAAAATATTTTGTGACACATAAAATTGTACAAAAATTAATTCAATGTTTGTAAATAAACTCTTATTGGGATACAGCCAAAGCTCATTTGTTTATATGTTGTCTGTGGCTACTTCCATGCTACAATGGCAGAGTTCAGTAGTTGTGGAAGAGAGCATATGGTCTGCAAAGCCTAAAATGTTTACTCTCTAGCCCTTTATAGGAGAAGTTTGCTAACTCCTGCTGTATGCTAACGGCAAACGCATGTTTAAAAGTATTAAAAAACAATACTATTTCAATAGCATCAAAAACATGATTTAAAAAAAATTTGTGTGCAAGACTTCTATTCTGAAGACCATAAGTTATCTCACAGGAATATTAAGGAATACTTAATAAATAGAAAGGCATATCATTGGATTAGAAGACTCAATTTTATTAACATGTCAATTCTACTCAAATTGATTCATAAATTCAACATACATAGACACAAAAACCCAAGCAGGTTCTTGTTGTTGTTGTTGTTGTTGTTGTTGCAGAAATCAACAAGCTGATTCTAAAATTATACACAAATGTAAAACTAGACTAGCCAAAAAAACCTTTAAAAAGAAG
>NW_007731306.1:57734-64247 GCF_000696425.1 Galeopterus variegatus | reverse complement strand
TTTGTTGTTGTTGTTGTTGTTGTTGCAGAAATCAACAAACTGATTCTAAAATTATACACAAATGTAAAACTAGACTAGCCAAAAAAACCTTTAAAAAGAAGTTGGAGGACATCCAATTTCAAGACTGTGAGGGTACAGGGTACAGTAATCAAGACAAAATAAGAAGAGATGAATGGATCAATAGAATGGAATAGAGAGACCCAAAGTAAATACCCACATATATGTTCTTTAAGACTAATATATTTTAGTGGAGAAAAGAATCATCTTTTCAACAAAGGTGCTGTGACAACTGAATATCCATATGGAAAAATTATAAATTTAGACGCTTATCTCACATTTTATACAGAAATGAATTTGAGATGAGACATAGACTTAAATATAAAAACTAAAAGCAAGATAAAAGAAAAATCTTAGGTAAGTATCTTCAAGATTTCTTAAGACGTGCACACAGAATCACTAACCATAATAATAGCCATGACTGAAAAAAAAGTTGGACTTCATCATCATAAAAACCTTCTGTTCTTCAAAAGATATTGTTAAGAATAAGCAAAATGTAAATCACCGATTGGGAAAAATAATCACATACATCTATCTGACAAAGGACGTGTACCCAGAACATATAAAGAATTCCTACAAATCAATCATTAAAAAAACCAACTCAATAAAAATGGCCAAAGATATCAACATCCACTTCACATTAGAAGAAATATGAAAACACACATAAAAAAATGGTAAATATTGTTAGTTGTCAGGGATCTGCATTACGGGTAAAATTAAAAAGACTAACCATGCCAAATATTGGTAAAGAACGTGGAGCAAATGGAAATCCTGTGCATTTCTGGAGGGAATGCAAAATAATAGAGTCACTTTGGAAAACAGCTTGGCAGTTTGTTATAATGTAAAATATATACCCACACTATGATATAGAAATTTCACTTTTAAGTACTCAAAAGTAATGAAAACTTTGGTCTATAAATAGACTATACAAATATTTTAATAGCAACTTTATTTATAATAGTTTCAAACTGGTATGAACAATAATTATCCATCAATAGGTTAATGGATAAACAAACTGCAGTGGAGCTATATAACGGACTAACACTGAGCAATAAACAAGAATAAGCTACTGACAATCACAAGCACAGATGAATCTCAAACACTATGTTGATCAAAAAACCCTAGACACCTATTGTTTTAGTCCGTTTTGTGTTGCTATAACAGAAATACCTGAGACTGGCTAATTTATAAAGGAAAGAGGTTTATCTGGCTTACGATTTTGGGACAGCTGCATCTGGCATGGGCTTCAGGCTGCTTCCACTCATGGTGGAAAGTGGCAAGGAGCCGGTGGATACAAGCAAATCACATCGCGAGAGGAAGCAAGAGAAAGAGAGAAGGTGCCAGGGTCTTTTTAAGCAACGAGCTCTCGTGGGAACTAATAGAGCAAGAACTCACTCATTAATCCCCCCTCCCCCAGGGAGAGCATTAATCCATTCATAAGGGATCTGCCCCCATGACTCAGTTTCCAGGACTGCCACATTGGAGATCAAATTTCCACGTGAGTTTTGGAGGGGACAACACATCCAAACTCCATCACCTATCATGGGATTCCATTTACATGAAATTCCAGAACGTGAAAAATTGATCTACCACAGCAGAAAGCGGCTGGGGGTGGGAGGATTGCTTGAAATCTAACAATAGATATTATTGGGTAATGGAAATGTGGCATATCTTAATGGGCTGTTGGTTAGATGTATGTGTACAAAATTTTTGTACATATGTACAGTACACAGACACGTCTGTGTGTGTGTATGTGTATATACATATATGGGTGTATATGTATGGAAGAGAGCAGCATTCACCAGATGACCATCCTAGGGCACGCTGACCTCTCCTTCCTCCTCACCCCTTCCTCTGTCCATCCCAAGTCTACCCTGTCCCTGACCTGAACGTCTCTCAAATCCTCCATTCTCCCTTGTCCACAGCTGCTGCTCTGCGTGTAGGTTCCTCCAAGAGCACAGGTGGCTTATTTGGGAGGTGATCCCAGGAGGCACAGTGAGAAGGGGGACAGCAAGTCAGGGAGGGAGAAAAACTGGAAAAGGCTGAATCAAAGAGTGGGTGGCAGTGCAGGCTTAGTACTGTCGGGGACCATCTAAGGAACATGATTCAGACTTGTCCCTTGGAAGGAAGCTGGATATTTATCTACACACTCCACTCCTCACTGGCGAGGGGTGCCTCTAGGGTGTTGAATCCCTGGTTCTTGGGCTGTTCTTCCCCCCTGGCTGGTCATGCTCCCAGGACCTGGACAGCACCCCGGGTGGAGCTGTGGAGGGAAGCAAGGAATTTAAGGTGGGAGCTGTGAGAACACTGCAAACCTCCCATCACAGCTGCAGGTGAACACAGAGGGAGCCCAGGAAACACGGGGCAGGGTGTCCACGGCACTAGGGCGCCTCACCTGCGAAGAACACCTTCCTCTGGAAGGACCTGATGCTGCTTAATGAACCTGGGCAGTTATCGCCAGCTCCTGTTATAAGTAGCCAAACCCTATCTCTGCTCCATCCAGCAAAACAACCCCAACTTCACGCTAAATATATAATTTGCTGCAAATTAAACTTAATTGGACTATAGTAATTATGTTGACTTTTTAAAGTACTTAAAGATAAATACATGATTAGATATTTCTGAGTAGAATCCTGTTCTATTGTTTCCCAAGGGAGCCAGGGGAAAGGAGGCTGAAGACAGAAAAGTCAGAGTCTGTGCTGAAGATGCTGATGCAGGTGGGAGGGAGCCACAAAAACCTGTTGAGGACGCTCTCAGACACCTCATGTGGAGTGTAACCGAGGCCAGCTTTCCAGGAGGGCAATTTCACGGTATGAATCAAAAGCCTTAAAAATGTCCATACCCTTTGCCCCACGAGACCAGAAATCTGTCACAGGAAATAACCAGAGATGGAGATTGAGATCTAAGTGCAGGGTCAGTCATCCCAGCATAATTTATAATGGCCAAATTTAGATGGGAACCACCTAAATGCCTAACAATGGGGGATTAGCTATGTCAGTAATGGAAAAATCACATGATGGACTGCCATTGGTCATTAAACATGAAACCCTCAAAAAGTAGTTCATGTTGGGAAAATACATACACAAATAAGTACAGGAAATATAAGCAGCATATAAACCGGACATAAGGTAAATTCCTAATTTTGCTAACGTAGGCGTAGGAAAAATAAACCCAGAAGGGTGTATGCAAAAATACCAAGAGATATTATCTCTGGGTGGGAAATTATAAAGCATTTTGATTTTATTTTTTGTGTTTAATAATTTTTTGCAATGAGCACCTATTTCTAAAATAATATTTTTAAATGAAAGTAGGCGTGAAAGGATCTCTATACTCCTTTCTCACAGGAGTCTTCCTGGATTCAACTCTGGGGCCCGAACTCTAATCTCAGGATCTCTAGGTCCTGATTTAAGACTCCTAGTTACTGGTTGGTGCCCAGGTTTTAGGTTGTCACACAGAATCTCATCTCCTTTTCTTTAGTAGCAGAATACCAATGCTGCTGGATGGACAGGTGTTCTGCTTAAAAGTCACATTTACCAGCCCCCACCCCTTTAAATAGAGGTGGCCAATGCAAAGTGAATTAAATGTTAAGCTCAACTTATAGGAAAGCTCTTCGATGGGAGCTTAGCAGCTAGCAGAACCCTCTACCCCTCTGTCTTCTCCCTTCCTTTCTCTTCCTGTCTGCAATGTGACAGTAATTTCTAGAGCTCCAGCAGCCATTATATGACCAATAGGCAATCTTTAGGATGAGGTCACACACTGCATATGGTAAAGCAAAACCAAAGTAGGAGCCTGGTACATTGACAAAATATGTGGAGCTAACATAACTTATGTTGACTTCCTATGTCCAAAATTCTTCAAACAAAAGGAAAAACAATAATCTTCAATATGTTTAAGCCACTATTTTTCAGTTCCCTGTTACTAGCAGCTGCATGCAGTTCCTAAAAGGTACACTGGAGGACAGTCAAGGATGGCTGAGATGAGGCAAAACTAGCTTATACTCAGAAATATTCACTGAAATTGGACAGAGAGTCGCAACTTCTACTGGAGCTTCGGAGGGTGGGGCAGAGCCAAGATGCACTGAGTGGAGAAATTCCTAAATGCTCATAGAAATAATTCATTTTTTTTTTTTTTTGACTGGTAAGGGGATCGCAACCCTCGGCATGGTGTCATCTGCACCACGCTCAGCCAGCGAGCGCACCAGCCATCCCTATATGGGATCCGAACCCACGGCCTCAGCACTCCCAGCGCCACACTCTCCAGAGTAAGCCATGGGGCCGGCCCAGAAATAATTCTTACAAAATAATACATAAGGGGACCAAGATGGCCTGGGTTACCAGGCTATATGCCTGTAAATGTGAATCAGCCTCACATGGCAGGAAGGGGTTTTATTGTGAGGGCATAGGGGCCAAACGGGTTGGTGCCGATTACTTTCTAGAACACGGTGTCAGTAGATACAGTGCAGTGAAATAGAGAGTTAAACTGGAAACCAGGAAGTGTGGACTTTGCTTGTGACCTTAAGAAATCTGTTCTCTTTCAGGACTATTTCTCATCTGATAATGGGAGGGAGTAGTGACAAAGGTTCTTCACTGGATCAAAATTCAGTTAGGCTTCTGAACCTTCTCGTAGGCCCATCTGTGTACTTTCTAGTAAAATTCAGTTTTAGCAAAGAGCCCTGCTAAGTCAGTTTAGCAAGAACCCTCTGGCCTCAATATCTCATCACCCTCAATATCTGACTGGGTTCCCCATCCTTCACCATCCCTCAGGTGATCTCTGATCACCCTGACCCGTATTTAATAAGAATCCTGTTAAGTCAACTTAGCCAGAATCTCCCTTACTCCTAATGTTTCCTCTTTGTAATTTTCCACTCGCCGATCCCCACCCTGCTCCTTGGCTATGAATCCCTACTTGCCCATGCTATATTTGGAGTTGAGCCCAATCTTTCTCCCACTGTGAAATCTCATTGCTGTGGTCCCTGTACCTACTGCGATGGTCCTGAATAAAGTCTGCCTCACTGTGCTTTAGCAAGTATTATTGAATAATTTTTTCTTTAACAGTTATGGTGCCATGACTTGGATAGAATCAGATTCATTAGTGGACCCTTGAGCCTTTCACCCAGAACCCTGCATTTGCAACTTTGAAGCCTTTGACTTCACTCCTGACTGACTGACTGACCGGGGATCCACTGGTGAGTCATACTCCTGAACCATTGTACCAGACAAATGTCTGTCAAAGCTGGGAAGGGCAGATTCAGATTCTTAAGATTCAGAGTACAGTATACTATCTGAGCTGGGTTACGGTCCCAGGTTTCTTGTGGATGGACCAGAGAATTGAAGGTTTTTCTTTTTCTTTCTTTTTTAAATCTTTCTTTTCTTCTTCTTTTTGCATTTATTTATTTTGAATCTAAGGTTTTTTATGACTCCAAGGATGTCTGACCATAACCTGGATGACTATAGCATGCAGGAGAGAGGAAATGTCAACAGTGGTGAGAGCCTTTACCCCTCCCCACACACATCCCCACCCTTCTCGCTGCAAGCCTCCTCTCTGGCTCCAAGAGCTGCCCAGAGTGTGGGATGCAGGGGGTTGAGCACGGATTGGGTCAGGGATCCCTGGATCAGATGCTGAGGCCAGTTATGTTTCCACTCCTCCTGCTGGGCCAATAAACTGTCAGAGAGAACACCAGTGAAGGAAGAGATGATGTCAGTAAAAAGGGTGAGCCCTGCTTGGCAAGATGAGCCACTTTGTGGAAACTACTCATCAAATTTTAGAATTAAAGATACCTTAGTGGTCTTCTAGTCCATCTCCTACCCTGATGCTTAAATTCCTTCTTCAGCAACCACCAACAACACATACAGTAAAACCATCATCATTGATGTAACATCATCACCATCACCACCATCATCAACACCGTCACTATTATGACCATCATCATCATCATTATCATTACCATCACCATCATCATCGTCACCATAGCCATCATCATCATCATCAACATCACCCTCATTATCATCATCACCATCATCACCACCATCACCAGCATCATCATCACCATCATGACCATCACTGTCTCACCAGCATCACCATCCTCACCATCTTTGCCTTCATCACCATCACTATCACCACCATCACCATTACCACTAACACTATCATCACCATCATCAGCACTGTTTTAGTCCGTTTTGTGTTGCTATAACAGAAATACCTGAGACTGGCTAATTTATAAAGGAAAGAGGATTATTTGGCTTACGATTTTGGGATAGCTGCACCCGGCATGGGCCTCAGGCTGCTTCTACTCATGGTGGGAAGTGGCAGGGAGCCGGAGGGTACAAGCAGATCCCATGGCAAGAGAAGAAGCAAGAGAGAGAGAGAGGAGATGCCAGGGTCCTTTAAACGATCACGTCTCACGGGAACTAATAGAGCAAGAACTCACTCACTACCCCTCCTCCCCCAGGGAGAGCA
>NW_007731306.1:47397-57025 GCF_000696425.1 Galeopterus variegatus | reverse complement strand
GCACCAACTTAAAAGTCCAAAGTCTCATCTGACACCAAAAGCAAAAGTCCTTCCAGCTGTGAACCTGTAAAACAAAACCACATTTATCTACTGTCAAGATACAATGGTGGAGCAGGCATTGGGTACACATTCCCATTCCAAAAGGGAGGAATAGGCCAAAAGAAAGGAGAAACAGGTCCCAAACAAGTCTGAAACCCAGCAGGACAGACATCATGTCTTAAAGCTCCAAAATAATATTCTTTGACTCCAAGTCCTGCATCCTGGGCACAATTGGGCATCTGGGCCCCCAGAGCCTCAGGCAGCCTTGCTCCCACATCTCTGCCAGGCACAGTCCATTGGGCTGTGCGGGTGCCTGCAGCTTTTCCAGGCTGGTGTTGCATGTTACCAGTGGCCCTGCAGTTCCAGGGTCCTGGGGGCCCCGCTGCCTTGGATCTACTAGACATTTCCCTGGTGGGGGTTCTCTATGGGGGATCTGATCCCACATTCCTGCTCAGCATTGCTCTAGTAGATGGCCTCTGTGGTGGCTCCGCCCCTGTGGCAGATCTATGCCTGGGTCCCCAGGCTTTTCCATACACCTCTGGAGTCTGGGTGGAGGATGCCATGACTCCACTGCTCGCATGTCCTGCTGGCCTGCAGACTTAACACAATGTGGATGCCACCGAGGTTTCAGGCCTCTACTTTCCAGGGCTGCTGCACAAACCATACTTGGGGCCACTCCAGCTAGAGCAGCTGGGATGCAGGGAGCAGGTTCCCGAGGGCAGCTGCACCCCAGGTCTGTCCTCCAGGAAAACTCAGTCCTTCTAGGCCTCAGGGTCTGTGATGGGTGGCGCACCCTTCCAGACTTCTCAAATGCCTTTAGGGCATTTTTCCTATTGTACTGGTTATTAGCATCTGGCTGCCTCACCACCAAGATAATGTCTTTAGCAACCAGTTTAGCTGCTTCATCCTTGCATTGTTCTCCAGCTCTCCCTTTCTCTATAGCATGGCCAGGCTGCAAATTTTCCAAATCTGTATGCTCTGCTTCCCTTTTAAATTCTGGCTTTATGTCATGCCTTTGCTGCCATAACTCAGAGTAGGCTGCTAGAAGTAGCCATGCAGTGTCCTTAATACTTTGCTGCTTAGAAATTTCTTCAGTCAAATGCTCTGGTTCACAACTCTTAAGTCCCACCTTCCACAAAGTCCAAGGGTATAGACACAATGCATCCAGGTTCCTTGCTATGGTGTAGCAAGGATGATCTTTTGTCCAGTTCCCAATAAGTCCCTCATTTCTATCTGAGACCTCACCATCCGCATGGACTTTACTGTCCACATTTCTATCAGCATTCTGCTCACCATCACATAAGTCTCTAAGACATTCTAAACTTTCCCTCATCTTTAAACTCCTCCAACCTTTGCCCATTACCCAGTTCCAAAGCTTCATCCACATTTTCAGGTATCTGTGTAGCAACACCCCACTCCTCGGTACCAATTTTCTGTTTTAGTCCATTTTGTGTTGCTGTAACAGAAATACCTGAGAGTGGCTAATTTATAAAGGAAAGAGGTTTATTTGGCTTACGATTCTGGGACAGCTGCACCTGGCATGGGCCTCAGGCTGCTTCTACTCATGGCAGAAAAGTGGCAGGCAGCCGGTGGGTATAAGCAGGTCACATGGCGAGAGAGGAAGCAAGAGAGGGGAAGTGAGAGGAGGTGCCAGGGTCCTTTAAACAATCAGGTCTCACGGGAACTAATAGAGCGACAACTCACTCACCACCCCTCCTCCCCCAGGGAGAGATTAATCCATTCATGAGGGATCTGCCCCCATGACTCAATCAGTTTCCAACACTGCCACATCAGAGATCAATTTTCCACATGAGTTTTGGAGGGGACAACACATCTAAACTCCATCAAGCACCATCATATCACAATCATGACTGTCATCAACAGCCCCACCATCACCATCATCACTATCATGACTACCATTATCTCCATCCTCACCATCACCATTATCATTGACATATATTGAGCATCTTTTTCATGCCAGGCACAGTGCTGGGTGCTTTATGTATCTGATTGCACTATATTCTCACAACAATGCAATTGAGGTAGAAACTTAGGGATGAGGAGACCAAGCCTCAGAAAAATGAATGGCCCAAGGCAGCACATATAATAAGCAGAGAAGGGAGGATTTGGATCCAAGTCTATGTGACCACAAAAGCTAATCTCTGTTCAATACACCTCGCAGCTCTGAGAGCTGACCTGTGCTTGATCATCCCCAGTGTTAGGGAGGTCACTGACCCCACAAGGAAGCATGCTGCTTCATCTTGAGTCAGCATTGCCAGAAATGTNTTTGTGTTGCTGTAACAGAAATACCTGAGACTGGCTAATTTATAAAGGAAAGAGGTTTATTTGGCTTACGATTCTGGGACAGCTGCACCTGGCGTGGGCCTCAGGCTGCTTCTACTCATGGCAGAAAAGTGGCAGGCAGCTGGTGGGTATAAGCAGATCACATGGTGAGAGGAAGCAAGAGAGGGGAAGTGAGAGGAGGTGCCAGGGTCCTTTAAACAATCAGGTCTCACGGGAACTAATAGAGCGACAACTCCCTCACCACCCCTCCTCCCCCAGGGAGAGCATTAATCCATTCATGAGGGATCCGCCCCCATGACTCAATCAGTTTCCAACACTGCCACATCAGAGATCAATTTTCCACATGAGTTTTGGAGGGGACAACACATCTAAACTCCATCAAGCACCATCATATCACAATCATGACTGTCATCAACAGCCCCACCATCACCATCATCACTATCATGACTACCATTATCTCCATCCTCACCATCACCATTATCATTGACATATATTGAGCATCTTTTTCATGCCAGGCACAGTGCTGGGTGCTTTATGTATCTGATTGCACTATATTCTCACAACAATGCAATTGAGGTAGAAATTTAGGGATGAGGAGACCAAGCCTCAGAAAAATGAATGGCCCAAGGCAGCACATATAATAAGCAGAGAAGGGAGGATTTGGATCCAGGTCTATCTGACCACAAAAGCTAATCTCTGTTCAGTACACCTCGCAGCTCTGAGAGCTGACCTGTGCTTGATCATCCCCAGTGTTAGGAAGGTCACTGACCCCACAAGGAAGCATGCTGCTTCATCTTGAGTCAGCATTGCCAGAAATGTTTTTATTTACTTATTTATTTATTATTTTATTAATTGTTTTTTATCAAAGGGAAATCAGCTTTCCTGTGACCTCATCCATTGGCTCTGGTTCTGACCTTTGGGCCATGCAGAGAGGGTCTGACCTCAGATCCATGTCACAGCCCTTCTGATGTTTGAGGACAGCTTTCATGATTACTTTTACCTCTTCTTTTTAGGATAAGTATGCTGTTCCTTCAATAACTCCTTGGGTGAGTAGCCACCTCTCATATTCTCCTCTGGCTCCTCCCTGGTCCATATGGGCTTCTATAATCCTTCCTCCCTGGTCCCCCTGCTCCCACTTTTCCTCCAAAATCCTCTTCACCCAGAAGCCAAGTAATCTGTTTAGGATATAAATCAAATGATGTCACTCTCATGCTTAAAACTCTGCAACAAATCTCAACATTAAAATTTAAATCCAAAGTCTACCATGGCATATTGACACTTAATGACCTTCCTCCCACCAACCCCTTGCACCTCATCTCCTACCCCTTTCCATTCCTCCCTCCCCATACCTCACTGTGCTGCAGACACACTAGCCCCTCCACTGCTCTTTGAGCACATCATGCTCATTCTGACCTCAGGACCTTTGCTTCTGCTGCTCCTTGTGACAGGAGCATTCTCTTAACAATTACTGGAAAGCTTCACTCCTTCACTTTACTTAGGCATCTGCTCAAATGTCACCTCCTAAGCAAGACTTTCCCTTACAACCCTCTCTAATGCAACCCCCTTACCTCTAGTCTCTTTTCATTCACTATTTTTCTTCGTAGAACTTACAACTTCCTGATATACAGGAATGTGAACTCTATGACAACAATAACTTTGTCAATCTTCTTCACTGCGCTATAAACAAGGCCTAGAAGAGCCCAAGAACATAATAGGAACTGAATGAAACTTCATTGAATGAATGAACTCCTGTTCATGAGCCTGTAGATTTGTTTCTCAGAATGGCACATAGGTCTGAGCCTCCCTGTTCAACAGGTCTTTCTCCTCCTTTTTTCTAGACTTTATTCCTGTACTAACATGGCCTAAAAAGGCAGCAAGATGTGCACAAATGTTGGCTTTGGACTCAGATAAATTGAAGTTCAAATCTCAGCTCTGCTACTTACTAGCTCTATATTATTTAGCTTTTCTTGGCCTCAGTTTCCTCTTGTGTAAAACGGTGCTAATAAAATCAACCTTCCAAGCTTGTTGTGAGCATAGACATTATGTGAGTACATAGTTCAGAGTAAGCATTCAGTAAGCATTCAGAAGCGAGGGTGGTTTTATCTGATTACCATTATTACTATTACTGTTGTGGTTCTTACTAAGCTAGCCAGGTTTTAGGACTCCCTCTCACCAGAAGAGCCATGGCTGGAAATGGACTGGTGGAGGCAGGGAGAGCAGCAGAGGGGCCAGTGACGTGAGAGTCACATCTCCGCGGGTGCACACTGAGCTCCCTGTCAGCTCCCATGTCAAGGCCTGCCGCCCTCCTCTGTACCTTAACTCTTGATTTATTTTTCTCAGCTCAGCTCAGAGCTTCGCACTGCATGCTAACTTCACATTTGCATTGGAAATCCCATCCTGTGAGTCCCGCTCTATGGCTTCAGCCTGTGGGGATTTTCTTTCCTACCCTGGTTATGGCATCCAAAGTGTGTGCTCTTCCCGTGACAACCTGTCATCTGCCATCTGTGGAGCCCCTTCCTCTCCAGCGGGGTTACTGCTGATAATGCAGTGGGTCTCTTCCCTCCCAGGAGTACTGAAGTTTCCTGGGCAGCAGGAATTGTAGCTGACTCTTTGCAGACACTCTCCCAGAGCCTAAGCAGACCCCTGCCCAGAGGAGCACACCACAATCGTCAGCTGATGGGAAGCAGCGGTGTCAACAGAAGGAGCTGGAAAGTTGATGGAGCGGGGGCTGGCAGGGCCTGCTGAGGACCTTCCACCATCATCCCAGACTATGGTGCTGGCATCACACAGACCTAGAATCAAGTCCCAGCTCTGCCATTTGCCACCAGCCAATGACTGAGGACAAGTCCCCCTCACCTCTCTGAGCCTCAGTCTTCTGATCTGTAAAATGCAATTGATAGTTCTGGCCTCCAATGATGCTATAGGGATGGAGAGAGTGCATGTGGCTGTGCTGTGTAGCGGCTGGCAGGACTCACCACATGTGGGGCAGGCAACACCCCAGGTGAGATCTGGGTGGCCTTGAGGTCATGCCGTGCTGTGGGGCAGTAGGTGAGAGAGTGGGCCCTGGAGCAGACCTGGGTTTGAATCCTGGCTCTTTTGCTGCTGGCTGTGTGATAGAGGCAAACTTCTCACTTTCTCTGAGCCTCAGTCCCCCTCTATGTGCCATCAACTCCCTGTCAGGACTGTTGAGAATATCACTTTATAATGACAACCTGCTGCCATATGGAGTCTCCATCGTGGTCGGCTTTCCCCTCCTTCCTGATACCCAGTGAAGTTACCACCTGGGAACGTCCTGAGGGGCAGCCAGAGGGGTGGGCAGAGGAGCAGAGGAGGCAGCAGGGCCCTGCCCAGAGCCCCAGGGATGCCTTTCTCCCCAACTGACAGCCAGTAGCTCCAGGCCCCTTCTGGTCTAAGCAGGCAGGCATCCCTGAGTCTAATCCAGACATCAAACTCTGCAGTGATGAGGCAGAAATGTATTCCCAGAGCAGAAAAGATACCTGAGCTGTTGACTCGGTGGGACAGATGCTGGGCTAGCTAGGCCTGGCAGTGCCAGGCGGCCCTTGCCCTGTTCCTGCCTCTGCTCCTGTTTTCCTAAACCATGGAAGGTCTTGGTAGAGACCATGGCCTCCATCCCCCTGCCTGTGGGGAGGACCATAGCCTTGCTCCATCTAGGACAAAGCCAGGACTCACAGCATCTTCAGTGGTTTCCCACCTGGCCATAGATCTGCACCAGACCCTCCACACTACTGTCAGACCTGTGTCTGTGACATACATTCACGAGCCTTCAGGGGAGGCTTAGGGGTCAGCCAGATGGGGAAGGGGGCAGTTGTGGCCTGACCAGTCGGTTCAGAGTGTTGAATAAATTCTTAATTCAGGTTAAATGATGTAGGCTCATGAGATAGTTTAGAACATGTTGTATCCTCTGGCCAATGGGAAAACTGAGGCACAGAGAATCAGACAGTGTGTGAATAGAATCAGTATATCATACAGCCAGCTTTCATTTGAGGGAATCGAGGCCTGGAAACAGGAAGTGTCTTCTCCAAAGTCACACAGCAAATTTGTGACAGGGCCAGGAGTGACTAGGGTCCCCACCAGCCAGCCCACTCCTTCCACTCCACCCCATGGGGAAGCCCGGGGCTGGGAACAGCTGGGTTGGGGCAGCTGGACCATCATCCCCAGCAGGGTGCGTCTCCTCTGTTCTGTCTCTGCCATGTGTCTGTAAACTGGGCTTTATTAGCACATCTGGCACCACAGACGGCCCTTAATCCTAACAGGATTTCCCCATTGCACAGATGAGAAAGAGAGGCCCAGAGAGGGCAGTTGAACCCAGGGTCTCGCCACTAGTGGGGCTCATCTGCCTGACACCAAAGCCTGAGCCTCCCAGGCTGCCCCGGAAAGAGCTCTACCCTGATCCAGGCTCCTGGTGGACGAGAGGCAGCTCTGTGGCCTCAGGGGTCTCAAGATGAAGCCCACTGCCTCAGGAAGTGCATCTGGGATGCTCTGGAGACTCTGCTGGGGGTGGGTGGGGGGTCTTCTCTGTCCTCCCTGGGACCAGGCCTGTGAGGTGATCTGCTCCCCAATGGCATCAAAGCCAGTGCTCCCCTCAGGCATCACTCTCAGTCTGAGTGGGGGTCTGGGTTGTGGAGTTCAGGCAGGGCTGTCTCCAGGATCAGGCCCAGCAGAGCCTGGGTAGGATGAGATTCAGGGGGCTTTGGCTGGGGATGCCTGGAAGGTTGTGACTTGAGATCTGATGTCTGAATCCAGGGGAGCTGGTCCTAAGGAGATGAGCTGGACCCTGCTCCAGGACCTGGCCTGGAACAGTGACTTGCTCAGCAGATAATGAGAATTCCTCCCCTGCTGCCTGCTCAGGGGGCTCTGCCTCCTTTGCTGGGTGTTACAAGCAGAGCAGGAGGTGGGTTGGCCTGTTGCTGGCCAAAAGCCCATTGGAGGTTCAGGTGGGGAACCATGGTGATCGCCTAAAGAGAAGGAATTCCCATTGCTGTTTCCAAGGGGCTTGCTGATATGAGCTAGATGTGGGGCGAGTGGAGAGCAGCCCCAGCCTCTGAAGAGAGAGAAGGGAGAAGGTAAAGAGTCAGTCACTGTCATTCAGCCTGGTGGAATGTGTGTGCTTGCCCGGGGCAATTTGGCTGCTGAGGGCTGGAGTCCTGGAGAGGTGGCCTGGGGCTGCTGGAAGTACTATTGAACTGGACCCGAGGAGGCCTACGACCTCCTTCCCAGCCCCCTCTTTGGCCTCAGTGCACCTGTCTGCATACTGGGGGGCTGTGAAGGAGACTCTCTGAGGGTCCTGAGTCTCTGAGCTGGGTTCCCTGCCTCTGTGTGGGAATGGGCCTGTCAGGTGGAGAAGCTGCCAGGACAGCCTCGTCCCCTCCTGGGGTCCATGAGGCATCCGACACATGATCCCAGCCACGTGAGTCCTGTTGGCTTAGGAGCCAAAAGGCCTGATTCTCAGGTGCCCCTGAACTCATCAGTGAGGGGCCAGCAGGGTCTTTTTGGGTGGTCAAGTCTGCAGTGAGCCCCATCAATTGACCAGGAGGGGGAACGGGTTCAGTGCCTGTCACTTGCCACAAAGCCCTGTTTGGGGTCTCAGACTCTTCCATCTAGAGGTTGGAAGGAACTTAAGAGATTCATTCACTTACTTAAAAATATTGATTGGTTGTTTCTAAGTTTTTAGTACCATTGAAGCTGCTGTGGACATTCTTGTATAAGCGTCCCAATGCGCATGTACTGGAGATTCTCTGGGGTACATTCTAGAAGTAGAACTGCTGAAGTATGAGATACGTGCATGTTCGACTCTACAAGACAGTGCCAAATTGGTATTCAAAGGGCCTGTATCATTTTCACTCCAAGCTGTGGTGTGGGGGGTTTCCGTTCTCCCCCACAGGACCGGAACTTCATTTTTGCCCAACCAGCAGGTGTGAGATGGGAACTCTCAGTGTCCTATAATTTGCATTTCTCTGATTACTAATGAGGTTGCACATATTTTAAAATGATCATTAGCCATTCAGGTTTCTTCTTAAAATGCCTATTCATCCTTTCCCTAATTTTCTATTACATTTTTTATTGGGTTCTCAGTCCTTTTAGGAAGTCTTTATGTATTTAGGATAGAATCATTTATTGCTTATGTGTTGTGATATCTGCTCCCACGTTGTGGCTTATCTTTCCAGTTTGTTTATTTATAGTGACATTGGATGAACAGAAACACTTTGTCTAAATTGAATCAAATTTATCAATCGTTCTCTTTATTCTTGGCACTTTTTGTATTTTGGTAAATACCTCCTTTCCCATCCAAACTCATAAAAAATAGTCTATCATTTTCTTCCAAAAGCATAGCAATGAAAAACATAAAATGCAGGATGGTGGTTACTTCCAGGGAGGCATGGGGGTCGCAGTTGGTGAGGGGACCTTGGAGGCTTCTGTGACCTCTTGGTGACGTTCTAACCTCCAGCTGCAGTTCACTGGTGTCTATTGTGCACTGGTGGTTAACGACATATAGATAGATGGATAGGTAGACAGACAGATGTGTAATACGGATTCTGTTGTACATATGGAAAACTACGTTGTAAAAAGAAGAGATTTAATGAAATAATAAATGAAAGGCTCCTAGCACAAGGCCCAGAATTACGAATAATGCCAGCTCAGATAGCCCGTGCTCTCTCTGGCGTTCTTTTCTGGTCAGGCGACGTGCCAAGTTGTTTACACTCGTGGTCTCATTTAGTCTTCACAGCAGGCCTGTGGTGTTCAGTCCATTTCACAGATGAGGAAGTAGACACCCAGAGAGGTTAAGTGACTTGTGCTGGGTCACACAGCTAAGAACAGGATCCGAGAGGCCAGTCCAGGTCTGTGTGATTCCAAGTTGGTCCCGGACAGCCACTGGATCCCCGCCTCTCACACAGCAGGAGCTCAATGAATGGCGACGCGGCCACTTTGCCGTCCTCCGGTCCTCCGATCCTACAGCAGCTTTTGTTCCTCCCCCAGCCCCACCGCCGGACTCTGGGCTTTGCCCTCACTGTGGCCCAGGACAGCATGAGACCCCTGTAGGGGCGGGAGAGGGGAAGCCGCTGTGCCTGTGACTTTGATCACCTTAAGGGGGGAGGGAATTAGGAGGATACAGAGAAGGAGGAGGGGGAGGAGGAGAAAGTGAAGGGACAGTGACAAGAGAGAGAGATGAGAAGGGGACACGTGGAAAAGTCCCGCATCCGCTTTCAAAGACGACCCGCACAGGGCACAGGGAACGAGGGGGGAAGCGCCGCGGCGGCAGCTCCCG
>NW_007731306.1:45604-46380 GCF_000696425.1 Galeopterus variegatus | reverse complement strand
CGCTGGGAACAGCGCCGTCAGCAGCAGGCCCAGGCAGGAGCAGGTGAGACCCTCTGTCCTCAGGGCTGGCCCGGGGCCATCAGGGCCTGCTCCGCAAGGGAGGGACAATAAGCACCTGTGGGGGGAATGTTCTAGAAGGCTTGCAGAGTAAGAGAAGGCAGAGACAGAACAGTAGCGTCAGCAGGCCGTAGAGTCAGCTGGGGGCCTGGGTTGTAACCCCAGCTCTGGCACTTTCTGTGACCTTGGGCAAGTCCCTCAACCTCCCTGAGCCTCAGTTTCCTCATCTGTGAAATGGGAGTGACGATCGCTCCTACTTCTCAGGGTTGCTGTGAGGATTTTGTGTCACCACTGAGCACAGGGCTTGGCCCAGAGGAAGTGCCCAGGAAAGGCGGGTCTGCAGTGCTGTGGCTGCCTGAGTGACAAAGGGCTTGTGGGGACCTGGGAGTCATCTGCACTGTGGGCAGAGCTGCCAGTGTCGGGACAGGTCAGCCCCTGCCCTACACGTGGACACACACATGCCGTGGACGCTGGAGCAGGACCTGTGTGAGGTCGTCCCTAGACGTGGATTTTTTTTAAAGTTTTTAAAATTTTTTAAATTTATTTTAAATTTTTAAATTTAATTTTGTTTTGTCAATATACAATGTGGTTGATTATTGTGGCCCATTACCGAAACCTCCCTCCTCACTCTCCCCCCTCCCTCATATCTGTTCGCTTGTTGCATCAACTTCAAGGAATTGAAATTATTGTGTCTTCTTCCCTCCCCCCTCAGTTTGTGT
>NW_007731306.1:43335-43745 GCF_000696425.1 Galeopterus variegatus | reverse complement strand
TCCTCTTTAATTTCTCTCAGCAGTGGTTTGTAGTTCTCATCATAGAGATTTTTCACATCCTCAGTTAATTCTATTCCTAAGTATTTTATTTTTTTGGTGGCTATTGTAAATGGGCAGGCTTTTTTGATTTCTCTTTCTGCATGTTCACTATCAGAGAAAAGAAATGCTACTTATTTTTGTGTGTTGATTTTGTATCCTGCTACTGCACTGAAGTCATTTATTAATTGCAAGAGTTTTTTTGTAGAGGCTTTAGGCTGTTCGATATATAGGACCATGTCATCTGCAAACAGGGACGGTTTGACTTCATCTTTTCCGATCTGGATGCCCTTTATTACTTTCTCTTCTCTGGTTGCTCTGGCTAGTACTTCCAACACTACGTTGAATAAGAGTGGTGAGAGTGGGCATCCTTG
>NW_007731306.1:40428-42670 GCF_000696425.1 Galeopterus variegatus | reverse complement strand
TTTTCAGCATCTATAGAGATGATCATATGGTCCTTGTGTCTGATTTTATTGATATGGTGTAACACATCTATTGATTTGCCTATGTTGAACCAACCTTGCATCCCTGGGATTATCCCACTTGATCATGGCATATAATTTTGCATATGTGTTGCTGTATTCTGTTAGCTAGTATTTTATTGAGAATTTTTGCGTCTATATTCATCAAGGATATTGGCCTGTAGTTTTCTTTTTTAGTTGTATCTTTGCTTGGTTTTGGTACCAGGGTGATGTTTGCCTCATAGAATGAGTTGGGAGAATTGCCTCTATTTCAATCTTTTGGAATATTTTGTAGAGAATTAGTGTCAATTCCTCTTTGCATGTTTAGTAGAATTCTGCTATGAATCCATCTGGTCCTGGGCTTTTCTTTGTTGGGAGCCTTCTGATAATAGCTTCAATCTCTTTTATTGTTATTGGTCTGTTCAGATTTTCTGCATTGCCTTGGCTCAGTTTTGGTGGTTTGTGTTTGTCCATAAACTTATCCATTTCCTCCAAATTTTCAAATTTGTTGGCATATAGTTGTTTATAGTATTCTCTAATGATTCCTTGCATTTCAAAGGTATCAGTTGTAATATCACCTTTTTCATTTCTAATTTTTGTTATTTGGGTCTTCTCTATTCTTTTTTTAGTTAACCATGCTGATGGTTTGTCAATTTTATTTATCTTTTCAAAAGAACAAGTTTTTGATGCATTGATCTTTTGTATCATTTTTTGGGTTTCAATTTCATTAAGTTCTGCTCTGATCTTAATGATTTCTTTCCATCTGCTAACTTTGGGTTTGAATTGTTCTTGTTTTTCTAGTTGTTTAAGGTGAAGTATTAGGTTGTTCACTTGCCATCTTTAAATTCTTCTGAGGTGAGCATTTAATGCAATAAATTTCCTCCTTAGTACTGCTTTTGTAGTATCCCACAAGTTTTGGTATGATGTATCATTGTTTTCATTTGTTTCAATAAATTTTTTGATTTCCTGTTTGATTTCCTCTTGGACCCATATGTAATTATGTAGAATGCTGTTTAATTTCCATGTGTTTGTATAGTTTCCAGAATTTCATTTGTTATTGATTTCTAATTTTAATCCATTGTGGTCTGAAAAAATACATGGGACAATTCCAATTTTTTTGAATTTGTTGAGACTTGATTTGTGACCTAACATATGATCTATCCTGGAGAATGATCCATGTGCTGATGAGAAGAATTAATATTCTGCGGTTGTTGGATGGAATGCTCTGTAGATATCTGCCAAGTCCAATTTGTTTAGAATGTTGTTTAGATCTTGTGTTTCTCTGCTGATTCTTTCTAGATGATCTGTCCAATATTGACAGTGGGGTGTTCAGGTCCCCTGCTATTATGGTATTAGTGTCTATTTCCTTCTTTAGGTCTAATAGAGTTTGCTTTATAAATCTGGCTGCTCCAACATTGGGTGCGTACATATTTATGATTGTTATGTCTTCTTGATGGACGAATCCTTTTATCATTATGTAGTGGCCCTCATTATCTCTTTTTATGGTTTTTGCTTTTAAGTCTGTTTTATCAGATATAAGAATAGCTACTCCAGCTCGTTTTTCATTTCTGTTTGCATNTGTTTGGATGTCTTAAGTGTCTTTTGTTCCTTTCTTTCTGATTTACTGTTTGTCTTCTGTTGGTTTCTTGGGTTGTAGATAAACTTTTTCTTTCTCTTCATTGTTGGCATTTTTATTTTACTAGTAGGTTTTGATTTTTCTTGGGTTTTTATGGCAGTGATAGTTATTTTTCAGGTACTAAACCCAGTACTCCCTTGAAAATTTCTTGTAATGGTGGTTGTGTGGTACTGAACTCCTGAAGTTTTTGTTTGTCTGAGAAATATACTATTTGCCCTTCATTTCAGAAGGATAGCCTTGCGGGGTAGAGTATTCTTGGCTGGCAATCTCTGTCTTTTAGTATTTTGAATATATCATCCCATTACTTTCTGGCTATCAGGGTTTGTGATGAAAAGTCTGATGTTAGTCTGATTGGGGCTCCCTTATAGGTGTTTGATGCTTTTCTCTTGCAGCTTTTAAGATTCTCTCTTTGTCTTTGAGTTTTGCCAATTTGACTATAACATGTCTTGGAGAAGACGTTTTTGGATTAAATACAGTTGGAGATCTTTGAGCTTCCTGAATCTGAAGACCTGTGTCTTTTCCTATACCTGGGAAGTTTTCTGACACTATTTTGTTGAATATGTTTTCAAT
>NW_007731306.1:6503-39815 GCF_000696425.1 Galeopterus variegatus | reverse complement strand
TGTATCTTAAACAGCCCATCTTCAAGGTCAGAAGTTCTCTCTTCTGCTTCTGCAAGCCTTCTGGTTAAACTCTCTGTCGTGTTTTTTATTTCATTTAATGAATTCTTCAGCTTGGCAAGCTCTGCTACATTCTTTTTCAGGGCACTGATTTCCTTGTACATTTCTTCTTTCAGGTCCTGTATACTTTTCCTCGTTTCGTCGTGTTGTCTAGCTGAGTTTTCTTATATCTCATTTAGTGTCCTTAGAATTATCACTCAAAATTCCTTGTTGGACATTTCAAGGGCTTCTTGTCCTATGGGATCTAGAGCTTGATAGTTATTACCCTTTGGTAGTGTACTTTCTTGATTTTTCATATTTATGGCATCTTTTTTGATGTTTAGTCATTTTGGCAAGGGGATTTCATGGTCCACTGGTTCAACACTATTGTCTGGCTAGGATGCTGCTGGGGCTGCCAATTTGGCACAGCTGCCCAGTCATCCAGTGGCACCCTGGGTGCCTGGCCACCTTAGGTCTTGGGCCTCTCTGGGGGGGTGCCTCTTTGGTTGGCATGCACTCGGCTGAGCTAGGGATGGGGTCTGACAGTGGTGAGACCTACCTGCTCGGTTCCACACTGGCACCATGGAGCATGTGGTCTCTGCAGATCTTGGGCCTCTCTGGCAGGGTGCCTCTCTATAATTAAGGAGGGGCATTATGCTAATGTGGATCGGGGTAGAGAACTGCATCCTTGCAGAAGCAAAAGGGGTTTCTGTTTAAGTCAGGAGACTTCTCGTAAAGGGAAGAGGGGAGGGGCTTGGTGCTGGAATGGAAGAAGAGGCCGGCAGCTATTTTGTGCTTATTGTGTGCGCAATGGTTCTGGTCACGTCCAAAATCCATCAATGTGTACAAACTGTGAAGTGCTGTGCAGTTACTATTATTCAGGTCTAGCAACTCTCTCCTACCTCAGCCACCCTCTCCAGTCTCTTCTCAGTGTGCCCCGCAGCCCCCTCCAGCCTGCCTGTTAATGAGCTGGAGGCTTCAGTAATGAGGCTGCTTCATCACGTAATGTGCTGGAACAGCCTCAGAAGGAGAGGGGGTGGTGTGCGGGGAGGGGGAGGGGACGGGGGTGCCAGTGTCTGCCCACACAGTCCCCTCTAGTCTGCAGTGCCCAGTCATAGGATGGTGTAGGGCTCCCCTGTGGCCCCTGCAGCAGGACGGTGGCCAAGGAAATCGGGATCCCCTTCTGAGTGTGTAATGACTCACCTGTGAAATCAACTAGCACTGAAAAGTGGGGGAGTCACGATTCCCAGGCCATTATTGACAGGCCGTTATTGACAAGCCGACAGGCTTCCTGCCTGGGATGAGGAATGTCATGCCCTGGGCAATAGCAGTGGCCTCTCTCTTTGCCCACCTTCTTCCAGGGAGAAGCAGGTTCACAAATGGGCAAGAGGCAACACCCAGCTTGGAGCTGGGCCAGGCTGGCCCTGAGGGCTGAGAAACAAGACTGGACCCTAGAGGAAGGGGCTGGTGCAGTCCTGGTAGGGGGTGAGAGCCCCAAAAGGCAGGCTGGGGGTCAGAGAAGGGTGCTGGTGGTGGAAGGAGACAGGGACTAAACAGAGGAATGTGATAAGGGTCCAGGGCCAGGGAGGGACCCTGGGGCAAAGATTGAGAGGGCGGGGTTGGGGTAACAGCTCAGAAGCTCAGAACCAGTGGACCTAGGCTGCTGTTGTGTCCCCTGGCCTGGTCAGACTCAGCTCCATCCCCAGGCTGGCCTGACCTGTGGGGGGTTGAGGGTCTAGGGGGTCTCAGGATTCTCCATGAAAACAATAAATGAGGGAAGTGGTGGTGTGGGTATGCTCAAGACACAGTCATTTATGGTGGTGGAGGGGAAGGTGGGGGATTCCCTGCCTGGGGCATCCTGCAGCACAGAGGAGAGTGAATGACACAGCTGGTGGGAAAAACAGCCCAGGAGACTGGACCATGGTGTTGGGGGTCAGAATGGGGATGAGCAAGTGCCAGAAACTCCACACAACCTCCTTAAATGTAAGGGAGTTGGGATCTTGTGCCTGGAGGTCCTGGGGGTGTGCTGGGCCAAGAGCACTCTTTGCACTGGCTTCCACCAAAATGAGCCTCACACCCTGCCAGCTCAAGTGTATTGTCATTCCCACATTTCAGTTCCTCTGGCTCTGATTGGGCTTCCCTAAGCCAATCAGCATGTACAGGAGGACACACAGTTCTGATTGGCTACGCCTGAGGCTCAGCATGACCCTGGATCTGGGGTGAAATGATTTCTGCAGGACCCCAAAGAACTGGCAGGGCTGAGCAGTGGTTCCCCAAGGAAAATGGGAAGGTACGTCCCTGAGGCTAGGCCCAGACACTGAATGAGCAGAACCACTGGTTGTCAGTGATGGAGTTGGAGATGTCAGTGGTGGAACCTGGCGCCTACCCAGATCTCTCCACCGGGTCAGTGCACCCATCTTCCAGCTGGGGAGAGGGTGGCTGCAAGCAGCTCCCAGCTTCCTTTCCTGGAGACACGTCCTTGTCTGGAGGGAGCTCCAGGCTGACTAGCTGGAAATGCCACTAGAAGACCCCTCTCCTTGCCCAAAATGTGATAACCACGTGAGACAACCGCATGCTGCAGAGCTCCCAGTGGGCTCAGGCTGGGGCTAGACCTGCCTGGGTTCTTCCCTGCCCTGCAAGGCTTCCCTTACCCCCTCTCCTGAGTGTGCACCCTCAATAGGCCTACATCTCCCCACAGGTTCCTGTCTTGGGCTTCCCCTTCTGGAACAGCCTCCCTCACACACCTGCCATCCTGTGAATCACGCTCTCTCTGTGAAGGGCTGATTCTATAAGGACCATGTCGCCAGGTTCCGAGGAAGGCAGGAGCCAGCATCTAGGGGAGTTTCAACCCCAAACTCCTGCCGCTAACTCATCCCAATTCTCCCCACGTCTTCTCTAGGTCCTCATGAAATCCATCCTCTCCATATAATTTCCACATCCCGCTTTGCTCCAGGTTTGATTAACGGAAGGTTATAAACAAGTCCCAGAAGGAAGGAAACCAGCTTCTCCCCAGGGTAGCCCAGTCTATTGGCAGGTGGTAAATTGCTTGGCAGCCAATATTTTTATTTTTTTGTTTTTTATTTTTGTAGACATAAACAGGACTAAGCTAATTAGCATTTTTTTCTTTTCTTCCTCAGATCTTAGCGTATAATGGGATCCTCTTGGCCCCACAGCAAATTGGTTATCAGTTTTCACAGAGGGATTTGTCTTTACAATTGCAGTTCACTAATTGATTTACAAGGGAGTGAAGATGGGGTGGTCTGCAGTCCCAATCAGAGAATTATTTTACATTTCTTCTCTTTCAATCACATGGTTATCTCCTGGACCAATACTTTGTGAAAATGGGGAAAGACCCAACTGCCCCATGTGTTCCAAATGCGAATGACATTAATATGGGAGAAGACAGGCATAGGGATGGGGCTTCTGTTCTGGCAGTCTCTGCCCACCTCCTCTTCAGAGCTGCCTCATTGTAGCAAGGCTTGGCCACCAAAGCTCAGTTGGCATCAGGCCTGTTGGCATAGGGAGGGGTTGCACAGGGACATAATATCTGGGGATTTGGGTCAGGACAAACATGGTCCTCTACTGAGCTGCTGTTTCTTGAGCACATACCGTGTCTAGGTGCCCTAGATGGATTTTCTTTTCCTTTTTTTTTTAACATGAATTTTCTAAGCTAAACATCAAAGTGACCCATCTTACAGATCCATTTTACTGACAGGGAAACTAAGGCAGACAGGTGTGCAGGGCACTGGGCTTCATATAGGGAGAAAGGAGCGTATGAACATTTTACAAATGGTAAACAGAGGCTCAGAGATATCTAGAACTTGCCTAAGGCACTCAAGGTGGAGCTGGAAGTGGAAATCAGGCCAGTTCTCTCAAAAGTCTCTGCGATATCTACTCCCTTTTTGCTGCTGAACCTCTCTGGGCCTTAGTTTTCCCCTCTGTAAAATGGGCTCTGCAGACCAGGTAAGATGAACTTGAAGGCCCCCTTAGGCTCTGGTATGCTGTGTTCTGACAATGACAGGCATGGAGAGGCTTCAGTACACAGTAGGTACAGGTGTGATCAGAGAGCTATTTTCACCCCTGTTTCTACAGGCACATGGACAGGCAGAATCAGTCCCTTTAAACTCCCCCCACCAAAGACTCTGGAGGGGTGACCTCCCCCTCCAGCTGGGCCATCCTCCCGATCCTCCCTCTGGAATATCTGTGAAGGTCCCCAGGTACGTCTGGGCTCCCTAGCCTCGCACTGTCCAGAGGCTTTGCACACCAGGGGTTGCAGCTCAGACCTGACTGTTGAGGGGGAGTGGGGAGCTGTGTGGGAAACACCCCAAAGTACCTTTTATTCCCCACTCTCTCTAGCTTCTATTTGCAAATGGCCAAGTTTTTGTCCCCAGATTATGTAGTAAAGGTTTCCAAGCCAAACTGTCAGGGAAGAACTCCAGCCTCTGAGAGGATGGCCAGGGGTGACTGACCCCAGAGGAGAGATGACCACAGAAGCCAGTAGGTTGACTTGCCGCAGCCCCATAAGTGCTGAAAGGAGAGAGGCTCGATGGACCGCAGCAGAGTTTACTCCCACAGCACAGCACACAGCAGGGGCATCAGCATGGCAGGGCAAGCTTCCCTGCCTCCAAGTCCCCAGTGGAAGTAGAGTCCAGATGGAGACTGCGCATGCGGAGGGCTACCCTGCAGCCGAGGAACACAGCGCCAGGGGCTCAGTGCCTTTGGCAGCAAGCATCAAGGAAACGAGGCCACTCCCCTGGGAGCATACAGTCACCCCACAGTCACACTGTGGCCACTTTCGCCTGCTTCATGGCCTATGTGATTAGCCAAAGTAGCTGGTCAGTGTTAGGGGGCAGTTAGGCCTGCCTTGCAGTTGGGCATATTCAGCAAGGATATGTGAGGATACTCCAAGTCTGCCTCCCCCAGCACAAATACAGCCTCATCCTGGGGGAGTGTGGTGCTGAGAAGCCCAAGTAGAGGTGACCAAGGAGCCCCAAGTAGCCCTCAGGCACTGTGGACTACCACAGACTTTGCAGTCCCAAGCCCTGTGTGTGACAGCTCTGTCCTTGGAGTGCTTCATGGCTGTGGCACATGACTGCACCTCTGGGGCTTGGTCTGCTCCCCTATGAAATGGGAAAACTCATCCTTCCCCCTGGCTGGGGTGGAGACTAGGAAAGTGCAGAGCACGGGCCAGGCATCTTCTGTGTTCAAGATGGGGAGCTGCATCTTTGCGGCCAAGGCAGCGCCGGGTCTGGCCCAGGGGCTGCAGCTCAGGTCACAGTTGCCACAGGGTGGCATCTCCTACAAATTGTGAGCTGCCCTTTCCTCCTTTGTGGAAGACCTAGAACAGGTCAAAACATCTCCCTCCCTGTTGCCTCTCCAGGGTTTGAGGAGCTTCAGGTGGCTCTTTTCCGTCCTCCCCCTCCTTGTGAAATGCAAGCAGCTGCCCTCTTCAGTTAGGGGATGGAGTCCGGGGTCCGCAGGGGGAGGGTCCAGAGAATGGGAGGTGGTCAGACAGGAGGATGTGCCAGTACCAGACCAGGAATGAGAGAGCAGCTGGCAAGGGGAGTCGGGCGGGGGGAGGGCACTTGTGGAGAGTTGAGGGGCTGATTCAGCTCAGGGCACAGCCTGATTATCAGAGTCACCATGTGGCCAGCAAGCCAGGCTGTGATGGTGCTGGGCCAGGCACCTGGCTGGACACTTGCTTTTCAGAGTCCCCAGGAAAGTTGAGGTTGGAAAAGACCCTCAGACTCACCCAGCTGTAAAGGTTAATTCTAGAAGTCAGCTTGGTTAGATGAAGGAATGCTGAGAAACCTAGTAAAGCAATCTTTTCAGGTGTGTCCATGAGGATGTTTCCAGTAGAGATTAGTATGAGAATCTGAGTGGCCTGGGTGTGAAAGACACACCCTCAGTGTGGGTGGGAACCATCCAATCCACTTGGGGTCCAGAGAGAATCAAAGACAGAGGAAAGAGGTGAAGCTCGCTCTCTCGATCCGCAGGAGCTGGGATACACTCTTCTCTCCTGTCTGTGGACATCAGAGCTTGAGACTCTTCAGCTTTTGGGTTCCAGAACTTACACCAAGAACACCATCAGCTTCCCTGGTTCTGAGGCCTTTGGACTTGGACTGAGCCACGGTACTGGCATCCAGTTTATAGATGGCCTATCGTGGGACTTTTCTTCATAGCCACGTGAGCTAATTCCCCTAATAAATCCCTCTCATTTAATTATAACATATCCTATTGATTCTGTCTCTCTGGAGAACCCTGACTAATACACCCAGCCAATCCCTCTCAGAGGCTTAAATTCCCCCATGGGGTCCCCAGCTTGGGCTCTGCTGCTGGAAAAACCCTTGGAGAACTTCAAAGTGCAGATTCTCAGGCCCCTGTCTTCAGATGGGTGCGGGCCAGGTTGGGGGAAGTCCTGGAACTGGCTTTTCAGGAAAACACCAGGGAGATTCTGAGTGGCCACCCACCCCTACCCAGACCTGGATGTGAGACTTACTCCAGCACCCAGCACGGGGAGACGCTGGGTGGATCCCTCCCCTTCTCTGTGCTTCCTTGTTTATCCGTGGGTGGGGCTGATGCTTCTAGGCTTCTACTGAAGGCTCAGGGAGGTGCCGGATGCATCGTGCCTCTGCCCATGCCTGGTGTGCAGAAAGTGCTTTATCAGTATGAACTCCGATACTAGCCAAGCCAGCCCTGTCTAAGGTGCCCCACTGGGAGGTGTGGCCACAGGTAAATTATTCCCAGTTTGAACTCAACTCTGTCCCCAGATAGTCCCAGCTCTGCCTGGTCTCCATACCAGTGCCCAACACAGGGTCTGGCTCAAAACAGGTGCTCAGTTAACGCACTTGTCGAACCAGTGAATTAATGGATTATCTGGGGTCCCACACAACACACGTGCACCCTCTGCACCCCACATCCCACCCCCGCCAGCTGGAACGATGGTGAAGGATGTTAAACAACACAGAAGTGTGAGGGATGATGCCTGTCTCGTATTGAGTGCTTCCCACACTGAGCCTCAGGATCGAGGCGCTGTTGTAGAAGGGAAAGGTGAGACTGGGAGGCAGAGGGTCATGCAGTGGTAAGTGGAAGAGCTAGGCCGGTGTGCCTCACATGGCCCATAAGCTTTTTCCTCCTTTTGGTGGAAAAACAGTGTCCCAGAGCTGCCTCTGTTACCTCCGTCTGTCTGTGCCGTTACTATAGCAGCCACCTTAGCTCCCAGCCAGGGGAAGTGGAAAATAGGTCAGATCAGTAATGAGGCCACACAGTTCTGATCTGTCTCCTGATGAGATCTGGCTTCACAAGGCACCGTCTCACATCAGAGGCAGCCCGTGTCTAGGCCCTGGATCAAGGGCAAGCCACCTCTGGGCCCAGACACTGAGACTGTCTGCAGCTCGGGCCTCGGAAGGTCCCTGCTTGATCCTCCCACAGTGAGTTCCCTTCCACAGTGAGATCCTCCCACTGGCACTGGCTCCCGCCTGGTTTCACTCAATGCCTGGATCCGGCAGTGAGGGGAGAAAGACCACCACCAGGCTGCTGAGAGCCCACCTTGGGGCTAGCTGTGGCTTCCTTTCAAGTGGCAGCTCATGAGACAACAGGCTTATCATTCCAGAAAGCCCATGTTTGAATCCTGGCTCCGTTGCTCCACGCTGTGTGGACCTGGCCACGTGGCTCCATTTCCTTGTTGCTCAGCTGGGGATTTCAACTTCCTTGTCACAGTGTTGGTGTAAAGACCTACTGAGGCAATGCGTGGGGGTGCTTAGAATGTGGCAGGGTGGGGAGGACCCTCCTCTCCAGGACAGGTGGGCAGAAGCCCTGCCTCCACCTCTTGCTGTGTGACCTTGGGCACATGGTTCAACCTCTCTGAGCCTCGGTTTCTTCCTCTGTAAATAAGGATGTTGTGATGGTGAAGCAAGAGAACAAGTCTTTGCTCAAACCTTGTTTTCTCAGTGAGGCTTCCTGGCCCTTTATTTAATTTGGAACCCTGCCCCCACCCCATGCCCCCATTCCCCGCCAACATTCCATATCATTGATTTATGTGTTATGTATACAGTTTATTATCTGACTGCCCCACTAGAATGCCAGCTCCACCAGGGCAGGGATCTTTGTTTTGTTTTCTGATGTATCCCAAGTATTATCAGAACAATGCTTGGCATGCAGTAGGTGCTCAACAATTGCTATTGAGTGAATCCATAAATTACCTAGTATGGAGCCTAGCCCTCACCATGGGGCTCAACCTACCACCAGTGTTTTCTCTCTGGCGCCCCTCCCTGACTGTTCTTTCATTTCTCTCCTGCCCAGGAATCAAATTCCTTCCCAGAGTAGCCCGGACTGAACCTGGCAGGAGAGCCGATGCTCAGAGCCCACTGAGAGCACAGCAGGTTAATCAATGAAATATGGGAGATCTCCATGGCAGCATGGCTAGTCGGTCAGAATAAACAGACAGAATGACAGAGGGCTGGCTGCATTTTCCTGTCCCCAAGCTGTTGTCCAAAGGGAGACACACTAGAAGACTCCACACAGCAGAGGCTGCGTCCCCACCACACTCCTCAGAGTCAGCACAACAGGAAAACAGCAGCAGTGGCAAAGTGTTCATGCACCTGCCCAGGCGCTGGGCTCATGGGCTGTGTCCCTGGGGGCTTCAGGGCCCATTTAATCCACTCAGCCTGTGGGGTTGTGGGCGGGAGAGACAGGGGTGAGATAGGGGTGAGCCAGGGGAGGGGAAGCTGGAGTCAGCAACTTGTGGGGACCCCACATTTCAATGCTGAGGGGAGCTTTGAGGTCATTGGCCCAACATCGTTCTCCTGCAGATGCTGAAATGGGAGAGGGGAGGGTCTTGGAACCTTCTTCCTTCACGTGGGCGGCGGATGTTCAGATCTCATAGTCCTGTCTGTCCCTCGCATCTGCGATGCCCAGAATCTTGGAATCAGAGCTTTGTTCATAGACTCAAAGACACTTTCATGAAATTTTTGAATCGCAGATTCTGTGCATCTGGTGCCTTCACAGAATCCTAGAATTCTAGAATCACAGAACCATCTGTGTACTCACAGGCCCAAGACTCTCAGAATTTAGGAAACTCTGGAGAAGACTCAGAACCTCACCCACAGCTTGTTGGGCCCCTGGAATCCCAGAATCAATCCAGAGAATGTGGAATGGAAACAGACATCCTGGAACCAGACTCAGCACAGGCAGTGACCTTAGCCCAACTGCCCGGGCAATGCAGGAAGCCTTCTCTTCTCTGTCCTGTGTATAGTAACTTGAACCCCTGGAGGGACAGCGAGGTCACCACCTGACGGGGGAGTCTGCCTCACTGTTGGGCAGCTCTGCCGATGCTGAAATTAAACATGCCACGTGTGACCCACCCACCCCTCTGTCCATACTCCCTGAGCGCCCCACTCCATCTCACCCCTATGAGGACTAAATGTGAAAACTGATGACGCTGACACCATCACAGAAGCTGAGTTCCTCCTGGGCAGACACAGGGACCAGCTTGACCCTTGGTCAGTCTTCCTCCAGGGCAGAGCCTGGGACTGCTGAGACACAATAGGTGACTCTGCCCATCTCAACCCATCTCACCTGACCAGGCAGGACTAGCAACTCGGGCTAGATCCTGTAGACCCAGAGAGGGGCTCCTCTCTTGAGGATGGACCAGTGAGGCGGGGAGAAGGATGGGAAGAGCTGAGACGAAAGTGGGAAGTGAGGGTTGGGAGGTTCAGCATGCCCTGGGAGGGCATGAGGAGGAGGGATACCCCTTCTTGGGGACTAAGAAGATGCCCAGAGGCACAGGTGGGTGGACAAGGCCAGTCTGTTATCCTAGTCCTGCCACTGATCACAGGGTGACTTTGGGCAAGTTATTGAACATCTCATAGCCTCAGTTTCTCCATCTGTACAATGGGCTAATGAAGCCCACTCTGTGACTGGTGCTGGGCTGGGGTGGGATTCACTGGGAGTGCTCACCTCCCAGCGTGGCCCTGGGCACAGGTCAGGACGAAATATGTTAGATCCCCCCATTCTTGGGCTTTGGGGGGTGAGCAGGATTTCTCCAGAAGGAGACAATGTGGGAAAGGCATTCCAGGTAAAGGGAAGAGCCTGTGCAAAGGCCTGGAGCCATGAGCGTGTCAGGAGGACGTGGGGAGCAGCAGTGCTCCCGAGTGTCAGGATGCGGGGGTGAAGCTGTAGAACTGGTCTGGGGCTGTGGGGCCCTGGATGCCACCATCCAGGACAGTGGAGTGAGGGCACAGGAGCCATGGCAGGTGAGGTGCCTCCTGCAGAGACCCCCACCCTCCTTCAGCGCCGGCCTCAGCCTGGGGACAGGGTGCAGCCCCCGCCCTCCTGGGACCCCACAGCCAGGCAGGGGCAGAAAAGTCGAACAAACCAGAACGTGTCAGAAACAAATCATCGGGAAGAGGAGATCCGCTCCCAGCCAAATTCCAGCCCTAACCTCACGGAATGATTTGATGCTGAAACCCGGCACCGGAACACGAGAGCAATTTAGAAGGATCCGACAAGGTTTTATTCTGGCGTAAAGAGCTGGATTTTAAGTTCACTTCAAGCGCCAGCTGGGGAATAAAAGCGCAAGTCTCCTGATGATCCTGGGCCACAGCTCGGGCCCGGGGCAGATTTGGGAAAGCAGCCAGAGGCGTGGTGTGGGGCCTCAAGAGTCTCGGCTGGGGTGTCGGTCGAGCTGGGGTGTCAGTCCTGCTCTCACAAGCTGTGTGACGTGGGTCAAGTTACCTAACCTCTCTGTGCCTCCTGTCCCTCCACTATGAGACGAGGTTGATGACCGCAGCTCTCCCATGGGCAGCAGCGCAGACTGCAGGAGGCGGCCCGGCAAGGCCCTCAGCGGTCACCCCGGCTTCACTGTGTCTCCTGCTCCTCCGGCTTCCTTCGTCCTTCTCTTTCACGCACTCGCCCGGGCATTCAGGGTCCGCGCCTCATTCACTCAGGCCTGGGGTTATCCTCCCATCCGTCCATGGCTCCTCCTTCATCCCGCATTTATCTTCCCCATCCAGGCCGGCTCAACCCCACCATCCTCCCTCAGCTAAGGACAGACATCCCAGGCCTGTGTGTGACTCTGGCCTCTGCTGTGAATAGCCATTCATGTCTGCGAAGGGGGCCGGGCAGTTTAAAGAACTCAAGTCCCCCAGATCCCTGCCCTGCCACCTCCCAGGTCACTCAGAGACAGGGCATTAACGGGTGGACCCTGGAGGAGGCCAGAGCCGCCCATCTGGGGGGAGCCTGCTGCCTCTCAGTGAGCTGGGCCAGACCACCTGCCCTTGCTCTGCCTGGGAAGTCCTTTCACCCCTGGGGAGGGCGTCTGAGCACCCACGTGGCTCTGGGCTGGGAGATGGTTCTTCCTCTGGTGAGTTAGCAGAAAGAGAGGCCAGTTATCTAAACCTAATTTGTTCTTCCAGAAAATTGAGCATGATGGGTCTTGTCCACCGAGCATCTCACTTCCAACCCGAGGTGCTGATGGTGGGAGTTGAGCCCGATTTAGGGTCAGCTCTACTGATCCCAGAGGTGATGCTATGGATCATTTTCAAAATCTTTTTCACTTTTTACCTTGGTGAACTGCATCCTGCAGCTAAGTGCCCACTGGTTGGTTGCAATAATTAATTGATTTTATTGTCTATACTTGAGGCCTCTGGAACCGTGGCATGCAAATATACGCAAATGAGTAGAAGAGTGGGTTGAACCCAAAGCCTGGGGAGCCTCTGCCTGGATTGAGCTGATTTCTCTGCTCACCATTCCCACTGGAAACCTCTCGCGTTCCCAGCAAGCAGGAGAATTGGGGGAAGGCAGAAGGAGCCTTAGAGCCAGAGAACCCTGGGTTCAAATCCCAGCCCCAACTCTTACTGCCGTGTGACCTTGGGCGAGTCCCTTCACCTCTCTGTGCCTGTGGTCGCCATCCCTGCAATGGAGATAATGATACTCTCGCCTGTGCAGGGCTTGGTGGGCACAGGGAAGAGGTGCTCAGTGAACACGACTCACATTCCTGCTGTAAGAAGCAGCGCTGCTCGGAGCTCCTAAGTTACGCGCTTCTGAGGCTGCAGGGAGAAAAGTGCTCGCTCTGGGCTTTGCAGCCCTAGGAGAGTTTGTGCTGGTTGAAAGGAGATGCTATGATTCGTGTTGCCCCAGTGAGTGGCAACTGCTCCCTGATCGAGTCCTCACTTCTTTTCCCTGTCCAACATGGCCTGTTTTATGTGTGACCTTTGCTGAAACACAACCATCTCTCTTTAAGTGTGGGAGGAATTAAAAAAGATTAGAATTTAGACATCCTGAATCATTTATTCTATGTAATGAGTGGAACGACCTCCGCAAAACTGACACAAATTACGTCAGTGGAGTTGGCTGAGGTGGGCTTGAGGCAGGGCTGGGGTCTCTGGGGTCTCTGAGGGGTGAGGCTGGGGAGGCAGAGGTGGCTCCGAAAAGGGATTCACTCACCAGCCTCTTTGAGTGGTTGGTTCTGAATTGGATGCGCTCACGGGGGTTGCCACCTCTGTTGGATAGAGGCAGGGCTGAGGTTCACGGAGCACCTGCTGTGCGCCAGGGCCACATTCGTGCTGCACGCATGAACCCTCGTGCTGTCCCCACATGGGCACTGCTGCCCCTGTGTTTCTGGAGGGGAATCTGAGTTCTTGAGCAATGGATTGATGTGTCCCAGGTTACTCAGGTGTTTAAGTGGCAGGAGGGGGTTTGAACCCAGGTCTGGTTGACTGGAGTCCCTGCTCTTTCCCTGGCCCCATGCGGGAGAAACATGGGGGCTTTGTACATCAGGAGGAGCTAGGACTACAGACGTGGTGGGGGGACTTGTCATTGACCCACAGGGCTAAGTTAGGAGGATCAAATTTCACTTTGGTTGAGTCTTGAACATTTTCTTATGAAGCACAGGGTCAGGTACTTTGCAAGGGAGGCCAAGTGAGGCAGGTCCTGGGCCCCTGGGAATGTGCATCTCATGCTGTATGTGTGTGTGTCGGGGGGAGCACTCCAAGGAGGTGAACGGAGGGACACAGAGATATTCCAAGGGAGTACATGCTTAGAAAGGCTTCCTGTCTTGAGCCGAGGCATGGGAGTGGAAATTAACTGGCTGATGAATTCCTTTAACAACATACATTTGCTCGTGTTTACAAACCCTGCTTTAGGTGCTTGCAATATAGATGACTCAGAAATGCCTCCTGCCTGCAGTTCCTAGAGGTCTAGTTAGGAAGCCAGACTAGGAAATAGGTTGCATTAGTTACCTCTTGCTTTGCAGTGTGTTATCCCAAAACTTAGCTGCTTAAAACAGCCTGCTTTGACTATCTCATAGTTCCTCTGGGTCAGGAATCCAGTCGGGGCTTATCTGGGTCCTCTGGCTCAGGGTCTCACACAAAGCTGCAGTCAAAGTGTGAGCCAAGGCCACAGCCTCATCTGGAGCCTTGGCTGGGGAAGGCCATGTTCCAAGCTCATACGGTTGTTAGCAGGATTCAATTTCTCTTCCTTTTCTAACTGCTTTTTTATTCTGTTAATATTATTTTTTTACATTCTATGATGTGGTTGCAGAGCAGTTGGGAGGGAGGTAGAGAGGGGAAAGGGGAAGGAAATGTGATGGAAGAAGGAGGAAGGTGGAGGGGCCTGTGGCATCCCCTCATTCCCACAGGGGCGACTGGGGGCTTCCAGCGGTGGCTTGGTCATTGCCGGGCTGTGTGCAGGTGTCAGGGGGGTGTGGCAAAAGCCCTCGCCCGCCATCACCCCAGTTCAGGAACCTTGGGCCCTTCTTGCTGTGGCTTGCTGGTTGTTGCTGGGCTGGGTGTGCATGTTGGGGTGGCGTGGCCAAGGCCCTCAGTCCCCCACTGCCCCAGCTTGGGAGAGCCTGGGGGGCTTCCTGTGGTGGTTTGGTGGAGCACTCCAGGCTCTCCCAAGCTGGGGCAGTGGAGGACTGAGGGCCTTGGCCACGCCACCCCAACATGCACACCTAGCCCAGCAATGACCACCAAACCACCACAGGGAGCACCCCAGGCTCTCCCAAGCTGAGGCGGTGGGGGACGGAGGGCCTTGGCCACACCACCCCAGCACTCCAGGCTCTCCCAAGCTGGGGCAGTGGAGGACTGAGGGCCTTGGCCACGCCACCCCAACATGCACACCTAGCCCAGCAATGACCACCAAACCACCACAGGGAGCACCCCAGGCTCTCCCAAGCTGAGGCGGTGGGGGACGGAGGGCCTTGGCCACACCACCCCAGCACTCCAGGCTCTCCCAAGCTGGGGCAGTGGAGGACTGAGGGCCTTGGCCACGCCACCCCAACATGCACACCTAGCCCAGCAATGACCACCAAACCACCACAGGGAGCACCCCAGGCTCTCCCAAGCTGAGGCGGTGGGGGACGGAGGGCCTTGGCCACACCACCCCAGCACTCCAGGCTCTCCCAAGCTGGGGCAGTGGAGGACTGAGGGCCTTGGCCACGCCACCCCAACATGCACACCTAGCCCAGCAATGACCACCAAACCACCACAGGGAGCACCCCAGGCTCTCCCAAGCTGAGGCGGTGGGGGACGGAGGGCCTTGGCCACACCACCCCAGCACTCCAGGCTCTCCCAAGCTGGGGCAGTGGAGGACTGAGGGCCTTGGCCACACCACCCCGGTGGTTCGGTGGTCATTGCTGGGCTGGGTGTGCATGTTGGGGTGGTGTGGCCAAGGCCCTCAGTCCCCCACCGCCCCAGCTTGGGAGAGCCTGGGGTGCTTCCTGTGGTGGTTTGGTGGTCATTGCTGGGCTGGGTGTGCATGTTGGGGTGGCGTGGCCAAGGCCCTCATCCCCCACCCTTGGGACTGGTTGCAGGTGCCAGGGGGCATTACTGAGGCCACCGGCCCACCCCTCTTTCTGGTTTGGTAGCCCAGGGAGCTTCTACTCCTTCTAGGTGTTATAGATATTCTTTGGTGAAATGAGACCTTTACTTGTTAATATCAAACTTTGTCTCTGGTTGTGGGTACTTTGTTTTTTCTTTCAGTTCTGTGTTGGATTATTTGCTGTTCCCACCACTTAAACTCTGCACTGGAGCTAATTTGTTGTCCTTTGTTTACTTCTAAAATGGAGGAACTTCCTGTGGGGACCAGTACTTGAGCTGTGTGGTTGAGCTAAATTGTTGCTTTGCTGCTGATTCCCTAAGGAAGGCTTTTTGTGCAGCTCAGCTTTTAATGGTTGACTTCATAGGCACTTCCAGGTCTGGTGAATCCAGTGCACCTGGTTTGTGTAGAAACTCTGGTCTGGGCCTGAGTCTTTTCATTAAACTGCATCCCATGCAATTTTATGTTCCTGATCAGTCTCTGAGTTGTCCTACACTGATTGGGAGGCAGATCAGCTGTCCTTGCTGTGCCCCAGTGTTCCCCTGGTGGGCCCATCTCCCTCACTGCCTGTACTCCAAACTCTTCCCATGGGATGGGCTGTGCACCAGTCCCTTGTCTGTGAGTGGCTCCTTTTTTTCAGTGTTGTGGTTCCTCACACCTATGTGGGTCCACTGGAATCCTACTAGTGGTCTTGGTGGCCTGGGAGCCACCAAGGCCCTCTTCTCCCTTGCAGCCTCCAAACAACTTCATCTGACAGGCACAGCAGTGGCTTTTGCCAGCTCCTGCTCCATGTGCTCAGCAGCTCCAGCCTGGAAGCATCCAGGGTTTGAAATGGTCAGAGTGGTTTTTTCTTTCTCCCAACATGGCTTCTCCCACTTTCATGTACTTCATAGTTCTTTCCTCCTCTTCCCCTGAGCTCTAGGAGCCCCAGCTTGGCTGTCATTGCTTCTTTATAGTTGTAAATTGGTTGATTTGTGGGAGACAGTGACATTGTGGACTGTCTATTCCACCATCTTGACTGGAAGTCAGGATTCAATTTCTCACAGACGTTTGGACTGAGGGCCTCATTCCCCAGCTATCTGTTGGTCAGAGTCTGCTATCAGTTCCTTGCCAGGTGGGCCTCTCCAGCATGACAACCCATTTCATTAAAGCATGAAAGCCAAGAAGATAATAAAGAGAGAATGACAGCAAATCAGATGTCACAATCTTCTGGAACCTAATTTTGGAAGAGATACCTCATCACCTTTGCCATATTCAATTCCTTAGAAGTCGGGAGGTCCGGCTACACTAAAGGGGAGGGTCTTGCACAAGGCCAAGAAGACAGGAGGTGGTGGTCATTGGGGGTCATGTCAGAAGCTGCCTACCACACAGACAATTACAAAAAGTGGGGAGGTAGGTGCCCCACTGCTTCTGGCTGTGTGACCTCAGGAAAGTTACATCACCTCTCTGAGCCTCGGTCTCCTCACCTGTGCAGTAGATATAATGATCTCTGTCTCACAGGGTGGTGGTGAGGAGTAAGTGCGATAATGTATGTAACGGGAGAGGACAGAGCCCAGCACCTGTTATGTGCTCAGATCATGTTCTCTACCAGCTGCTCGAGGCAGAGTTGATGGATCAGTTATGTCTGGAAAAGGCTTCACAAGTAAGATGAAGTCTGGGCTTTGAGGAATGTATAGGAGTTCCTGAGAAGGACGAGGGAAAGGGAGGGAAGAGATACAGCAGGAATAAAGCCCTGGCAGGGTGAGGTGGGGCTAGGGTGCTGGGTGCACAGTGAAGACCCTCTTTGCCTGGAGTTTCCTGTAAGGGACCAATGGGAGAGGTGGCCAGTGGTAAAGCTGCCGAGTAGGGAGGCATGATGGCTTGAGGCAGCTAACAGCAGGAGCCACAGTTCCCTCCCCCTGCACACTGTGCTCCCTGTTCCTCCTCCTCCCCCTTCTCCTCCTGGGGCAGGATTAACACCTGCTCAGTGCAGATAGCACTTCCTCGGGAGCCCCTGACCCTCAGACTGGGTTAGAGCCACCTCTGGCTCCCACATCACCTGTGCCTCCCCCATCAGATCCCACTGCATTGTCATCATCTGTCCCCTGCTGGGAGCAGGGCCTGGAGGGCATGCCTCTGGCAGAGCTGGTGAGAGATGCTCAATCCTTACTTGCTGCAGGACCTTGGACCCCCTCACTTCTCCACTCAGAGCCTCAGTTTCCTCTTCTGTAGGAGGGGGCGATGATCCACATCTCCCAGGCTTGCAGTGGTGTGAGTGACCCCAGCTTACATAATTTGCAGGGCCCAGGGCAAAATGAAAATATGGGGCTCCCATTCAAAACCCATTGTGAATTTCAAGAGAGTGACCTCAGAGCATTGAGCTCCAAGCCAGGCCCTCCTGAGAGCAGGCCCTGTGGGACTGTGCTGGGAACGCCTGTGCAGCCTCACTGTGGGGCCTCCTGACTCAGCTGGGGGTCAACCCTCGGGAGGCTCCCTGGGGGCTGCCCTCCCACTGTCTGCACAGCTCCTCAGACCTCACCTCCTCCCGACCATCAGAGAAACGTTAATGAAAAGCTTCCTCCAGGACTCACTTTTGCTGCAGCTTGTGGCTCCTGAGCACAGCCTGCTACATGAGGAGTTATGTAAGGTGCACACAACCTCCCTGCGCTGGTGAAGGATGGAGGCAGCTGGCTTCTTCCCGACAGTCTGTATTTCTGCTCTAGACTCCCAACTCCCTGAATCCAGATCTGTTGAATTGCAGTGTTTACTTGGAATCCAGGGAGCAAATGGCTCTGTGCCCGAGAGATTCAGAGACCAGGAACTGAGGCTCTAGGTCAGCAAGCCCCCAGCTGGAGGTGACGCAGATATTAAGTGTCAAACCCAGAATTCACACCTGTTGGCTAGTTAGTTAGTTCATGTGACAAACACTGATGAAGGTCCTGCTCTGTGCCCAACCCCAGAACTCCCCCAAATCAGTAAAATCCACCACTATGTAAGTGTGTGGAAGGGGCCAGAGGCACAGGAGGGCACAGACGCCAATCCACGGTGCCCAGGGCCAGTCCACGTTTGCTTCCTTTGCTGCCAAGACTTCATTGCAGTCCCCAACAGTGTGGGAGGAAGGGGACATGAGCCTACTTGGTGGAGGGGGAAATTGAGGGCCAGAGGTGGGAAGGATCCCACCAAAGACAGCCAGCTAGGGAAGGGCTAATGGGCCCAGTTCTCTTGCCAATCGGCTGGCAGGTGCTGGCCAGCCATTAGGACACAGGGTGAACATGACAGGTGGAAAAGAAGAGCCCCAGCCAGAACGTGCAGGAAGAGAGTGAGACATGAAATGCCCACCTCTTCCCTCCTCCCCCTGCTCCCAGCCCTCCCCACCTCACATCTGGGAAGTCACCAAGGACTGTCCCTTCTGCCCAGACTCACCCCTGGCCTACTTCAGGTTTGGATATGGCACTGCCTCTCAGCATTTGGTGACTTTGAGCCTGTCTCTCTGTCCATATGATGGTCAGAGATGTCCAAACTGATCACCTTTGGTGGCTGATGAGGAGCGGCATTAGCACACAGTGGGTGACCAGTGACAACAGCTAAATAATGAGGCTTTTCTCTCCTCTTTCCCTCTCCTTCTGCCACGGCTACCAAGTCCCAAAGAGTCCACATGCTGCCTTCAGACCACTGTCACCTCCCTCCCAGCTGCTATAACATCGTTGTGCCCAGTGCCCTGCACCGGCTGCCTCCAGTCCCTCTCAACTGAGCTGTCACCCTAAACACACACCCATCATGTACTCCACTGCGAAAGACAGACAGACAGACAAGAGAACGCCAGGCCCTCCATGGCCACTCCTGCCTTCAGCACTTAGACATGGCATTTCTGAGTTAGCCTCAGTTACTCCTCCACCCACATTTCCTGCTGCTCCCCCAAAGTGCCCCCAACTCCTGCCACATGGGTTCCTTCCTTGTCTGGGATGAAAGACACGATCTAATCAGGGCAGGGTCGGGGAATGTGGGCAGGACCAGAAGACCAGGAGAGCTACGAAACCAGGACAGGCCTTGCAGAATGTTCCAGATGCTTCCCTCTCTCCCTCTGAGAGCCGGAGCATCCCGTTCTCCTGGGAGAGGGGGACCAGACTGGCTCCAGCCCCTGTTGTGGGTTCACCCTCGTCACTCAGCTCGGCAACCCTCCTTTCCTTCAAATTTTTGCTTTACCTGATGGAGTGTCTCCTAATCTGTGGACTGAATGCCCTCTCCCCCAAGCATTTCCCATGCTCCTTAAAAAGAAATCCACATCCTGAAATAATTCCTCTGGGCAGCAAGCAGGGAAATGTTAATTATGGTCAGTATCTTCTTTGTCTTTCTCCTTGGGAAACCTCCATTTCTGAGTTCTGTGGTGAGGAATTAGGTCCTGATTAGGGGAGGACAATTACATTCTGAGATTGCATGTTCCTGTTCTCAGAGTCGACTAGCAGTAAGGGAAGAAAGGAGAAAAAGGAAGAGACACAGAAAAACAAGGACAGAGGGAAAACCGCCACTCAGCATTCGTGATGGGGAAGGAAGCACAGGATTTTGAGAACACACAGAGCCAGGCATCAGGTGGTCCCCAGGAAGGGACTGCAGGTGACCATGGGTGAGACCAATAAAACATGCAGAATTGGATCTTAGTTTTCCTACCTCCCATGTCTGGACACACTGAGATCTCCACGCTGCTTGGCTGTGGAGGAAGTTGATTTGTTCAAGGAATACAAAGTGTGCTGGCGAGCTCTCCGTGTCCCAGGTACACATCTGGGTAGACAGCCTGATGGGGGCAGGAGTGAGGATGCTGCGGGGAGAGGCACCCCAGGCTGGGAGGCCACCGTCTCTGGATGTCCCTGGGTTGCACCTGCCTGTGGATGGAAACGCAGACATGTGACAGATAAACTTGCATCTCACCAGCTGAGTCCCTCCTGCACCTGAGGGAGCTGCGGTCCTTTGCAACCTCCCTTCCCTAAACTAAGAGTCACTTGGGTGTCTATCATGGGATGAAAAACCAACCCCACAACAGCCATGGTGACTGGGTGGAGACTTCTGTTCTCTACTGGCGCCACTGTCTCTGACTCGCGACGCCTCTAGAGGTGACTCTCGGCTGCCCTGTTGGATATGCCCCAATAGGGAGACCAGTGTCCATGCTACAGGGACTAGGTCTTCATGCTCCCAGAGCCACCCGTCCTCTAGTTTCCTGAGAGGAGCCTTTATGGCACAGAAGCAGAGAAAACTCCCCTTCCGAGCTCCATGGTGCACTTTGTCTCGTGGGCCCTTGTGCCAACCCTGCTGATAATGAGGCTTGAGTGAAAGAAGTTGGGATTCTCAGCCTGTCCTTCAGGAGTACCATCTCATGGGGACTCAGCTCCTCCCAGAGGTGGGAATGGCCATGCCTCAGAGTGCATTAAGTTTGAGCCCTGGTCAAGTGACATGCTGACCTCCCCAGCACTCAAATCCAGCCTCGTGGATGAGTGGACAATAAGTACATCATGATTTGATTGTATAGTTCAGGAGCAATGGAGAAGAGAAGATGATTTGCTCCACAGGGATTGGGAATAGGCAGGTAGGAGACCTCTGATCTGGGTTTTGATGGATGAATAGGAGTTTGCCAAGTGAACAAAATACAGAAGGGTGTCTTGAGAAGAACAGAATGAGCAGCACATGCCAAGTGGTGGGGGCAGAAAAGCACATGGAGTGTCCAGAAGGCCCTACACAGTCCAGGGTTGTGAGTGAACCCAGGGTGAGGCTACGCCAGCTGGAGAGGGCCTTGAAGGCTGGGCTTAGGGATCTCTGGTCCTGCCCCCTTGCCACAATTGCCAGGGACTCTTTTTATTCCTGCGTGGCTCCTGCTCCTTGACGCCCAGGCTGGGTCTTCTGCGAGGCTCCATCAGCCCTGCCCATAGGTTTGGTCTGCCTGCAGGTCATTCCTGCCCTGCCCCCTACCCAGGTTCCCAGCCCTGGAATACTGAGGCAGAGCAGGTCACGTGCAGAACCCAGACTTTGCAGCCACACAGACCTAGGTCTGAGTCTTGCTTCCCCCAGCACATGACTTCTCTGAGCCTAGTTTCCTTATTTGTAATTTGGGGATTATAACACCAGCCCGTGAGTTGGTAGACGGGACATCAGTGTCTGGGCTCGGAAGTTGGGAAGGGTTGTAGGACCAGGGTGGGGCTCAGGACCAGCAGGTGCTGATCCCAGGCAAAGGCCCCTATTAGGGATGAAGCCATCTGGGTTGGGGTGGGGGGCACAGAGGCCTCTGAAATCCTCTCTCTGCACAATGTTAGTTACTGAGCCTGAAGTAGGGGTGTAGCCTGACTGTGGGGTCAGACAACCCCAGTAGAAAGGGTGTCCTTGAGCTTCCAGTCCCCATGGTGCTGAGCTCTGGGAGGCTTGGTGACTTTGTCTTTCCATGTCTCCTATTGATGCAGGCAGGTGCAGGAGTCAGCGAGGAGGTGAGAAGCAAGGAAAGGAAAGATGGGGAGGGAGATGATTCAGGGCCCGTGTTTTACAGAAATGCAAGGTAGCATCACAGCACCTGCATGTTCAGGGCCACGTGAGCACTGTGAGGGGGTGGAGCTGGGGGGCTGGAAGAGCAGGGAGGGGAGGGAGACTACAAGTTCCCAGCACCTACCATGAACTAGCCCTCACGGAGGTGGTCACCGCTTTGCTGAATCCTCCCATCAGCTCCAGGACTGTCATTATTATTACTGCTATAGTTGCTATTATTTCCTTCAAGGAGATAGTACAGTGTGCTATTTCAAGTCCAGGCCTTGAAACAGAATCCTAGTTCCTCCACTGACCAGCTGTGTGACCTGAGTCCAACTCAACAATCTCTCTGAGCCTCAGTTTCTTCCTCTGTAAAATGGGGATAATAAAAGCACCTGTCTCATCGGGTTGATCAGAGGATGAAATGAGTTCCTACCTGTAAGTGGTTAGGTTGGTGCCTGGTCCCTTAGTAAGCACTGTGTAAGTCTTTGCCACCATAATCTATGGCTCACGTGCGGTACAAATGAGACTCACAGAGCTTAAGTAACTTGCTGAGGTCATAAAACTTGTGGTCCCCTTATTTTGGTAAAATGCTCCTGATTTTCCCTGGGGAAACTCCCTGCCCCCAATGTCAGTCCTCAAGGTCTGGATAGGGCAACTTGGGTTCAAGCCAATCAGAACATCCTACATGCCATGGCCACAGTGATTGGTTCCAAGGAGATGTCACTCAACTGTGTGAGACTGCCCTACTGTGTGCAGGCCTTGTGCTTGGTGCTGCCTTGTGGAACCCAGGGTGAGTCAGAAAGATCAATGTGTAAATAGTTAAGACCCAAAGGGCATGACTGAAAAGGTGAATGTGCTTGGGTGGTTGCAGGGTGGGGGCAGAAGCAGGGCATGACTTCCTTTTTCAGCCTCAGTTTTCTTTTCTGTAAAATAGGGTGGTTGTGAGGGTTGAAAGACAAATAACTGAGTGCACTCAGCACAGGGCGAGGCACACAGGGAGAATGAAGGCACACAGGGAGAATGAATGAAGTTATTTACCATCACTATTGCAGGATGACTGTCCACGGGGCAGGGGCCTTGCCTGTCTTGTCCACTGCAGTGTCCCTGGGGCCTGCCCCGGCCTGGCATGTAGCAGGTGCTCTGTGCATGGACTGGAGCCCCTCAGACTCCACTGCCAGAGCCTGGGGTCTCCTCTGCACAGCTGGCTGGAGCCTTCCTGATGTCTCTTCTCCACACAGACAGCAGCAGAACCATGCAGCTCACAAGGAAGGAGCAACTCTGTGGGATTCTCAGTCCCTTTTTTCCCCCTTCAGCCCTGATCCATTTCATTATTGACTCCAGTAGATTTAATGTGTCAGCTTGTCTCTGGCCGAGCTGGAGTCAAATGACAGGGAGTCAAGGTCTCAGTGCCCTTTGCTCCAGCTTTTATTCATTCAATTTCACGCGGCTGGAGCCCTGGCTGCCACTCGGCTGGTGGAATGTTAAAACTATGTTAAATCACAGGATGCAGGCAGGTGACAGGAGAACACTTGTCACCCACCTTCTGCCTGTCCCCCTGGCTCCCAAGCCCCTGCTGGGGAGGGACTGTCCTTGTCTTTCTCCCTGTGCTCTGAGGGCCTGGCTCAAATCTCCAGCCCTTCTCCATAATCACTGTGGTGGCATTAGAAGTGATTTTCTCAAGATGAGAGTGGACATTGCTGCCTTGTGTCTTGTGTGATAAACTGTAGCCAGTGGTGACCAGAACTCCTGGTCCAGCAGCTCCCACCAGGGCAGTGCCAGGGTGTAGAGCCCATCAGAACAGACACATCACAGGCAGCTGCTGGCCAAGGTTACTTTTCCCCCTTTAATCGTCATTAGTATATATTTTTAAATTTTGAATGTCTTACCTCAGGCCGCCATAACAAAATACCAAAGACTGGGTGGCTTAAACAACAGAAAGTTATTTTCTCACAGTTCTGGAGGCTGGAAGTCCAAGATCTGGGTGCCAACATGGTCAGGTTCTGGTGGGGCCTCTCTTTCTGGCTTACAGATGGACATCTGCTAACTGTGGCCTCATACGGCAGAGAAAGTGTGTGTGTGTGTGTGTGTGTGTGTGTGTGTGTGTGTGTGTGTGTGTGAGACAGAGAGAGAGAGAGAGAGAGAGAGAGAGAGAGAGAATCAGTGCTTTGTTATGTCTTGCTATAATATAAGGGCACTGATCCCATCATGAGAGCCCCACTCTCATGAACTTACCTAAACCTAATTATCTTCCAAATGTCCCATCTCCAAATACAACCATATTGGGGGTTAGGGCTTCAACATATGAATTTATGGGGGGTGGGGTGGGGCACAATTCGGTTCATAGCAGAGAGTAACACAATCTCCCTACCCAAAATTCCAAAAACTTTAAAGTGCCCTGTTCCCTTCCTTTAACCCAAAACCCACTTCCCAAATTAAACACTGGAAATAATGATAAGTAAGAAGAGTAGTCTTGCTGTCTCAAGTCTTGTGTGATAAGCCCTTTGGTTACATTAGCTCAACTAACCTTCGCATCAACCCTATGAGGTTATTTTTATTTTAAGGATGGGTAAACTGAGGCTTGGAGCAGTAGCATGACTCTCACAATATTCCATTGATAACTACCCCAGAAGCTACAAACCAGGCCTGTGTGATTCCAAAGCCTGCACCCCTTCCACCATGGCTTACCTTTTTAATGCATACTCTAAATTTTCTTTCTTTCACAAAATAGGAATATTTGATACACGCTAATCTGTAATTTGCTTTTTATTTGAGAATATCTCCCCCAAATCTGCTCCGTCTTTCAATGGCTGCCTGGTGTTTAATGTAATAGGCACCCTCATTTATTTTAGTCAGTTCCCTCTAGATATATTTGTATTTAGTATTTAGGTAGCTTTTTTTTTTCTATTACAAGCCATTTTATTTTCCCTCATTCATTTAAAATTATTTTTAATTATACAGGTGCTATATGCAGGTAGTTATTGTTATATATTCACACAGGTCATATAAAGGAAAAGGACCTCTGTCTGCTATCCTCCCCAGAAACTTGTCTCCAAATAACACCTGCACCCACAGTAACTACATAGTAGTCACAAGTGTGATAACTAGTCACACTTATTAGTGTACTATGTAGCCCTTACAGACCTTTATCTATGCATTTATACAGACACATATACACACATGCTTAGCTATATATGCCCTGCTCTGTGTTTTTAAACAGATCAAAGGCATCATATTATACCTATTTGTGCATCTGGCTTTTTAATCAATTGACAGTATCACAGCCTTGCACTGCCTATGGCAGTACATACGGAGGGACCTCATTCATTTTAATGAATCCATGCATCGCATTGAAAGGCTTCGATATTTCTCCTTCCTCTTCCCTCCCCCCTTCCTCTTTCTCCCTCTCCCTCTCCCCCCTCTCTCTCTTCCTTTGGTCCTTCCTTTCATCATACCCCATTTTCCTACTGATAAATACTTAGGTTTTTCCATTTTGTTCTCTAGATAAACATCCTTATACTATAACGAGCTCCCTTGTGCATGCCTCACTGGGTGCATGTGGGAGCTTTTCTCTAGTATTGATACCTAGACATGGAATTGCTGAGTTAAAAGGTTTGCCAGGCCGAGTCTTGTCTGCAGCCACAGGAGGCTGGGGAGGATCTGGGTTGTGGGTCCCAGGTGGCTGTCTGCTGCAGGCAGCATGAAGCAAGATGGGAAGGGATCTGTCCTTCACCTAATAGTCCACTGTCTGTGGCCAAATTCTTGGACAGCTCCTGGTGACATAGCCAACTCTTGTGGTGTTTGTTTGTCTTTATAAAAGAAATAGGACCTCCTGGTCTATCTATGCAGCCATTTGGACAGAATGCCCCCCACCAGCCATTAGCTCCCTCCCTGGAATTTCTCCTGCAGCTGTTGGGGGAAACTTCCTATTGCCTTTGGGATCTTGGGGTTGGAAACAGCTGCTTGGAGCCATCTTTCTGTTCTCCTGGAGTGTGGCCTGGGTGCTGTGAGAGAAACTGAGGCCACTTTGCAGAAAGGGGCGAGACAAGCAGAGATGAAAAATAGGCATAGAGGAGAGTCCTGAGGCACGGAGACCCCAATTCTGGCAGCTCTTCTGTCCTGAGAGCTCCTGAGCCTCTTTCCCAGCCCTAGGATCACCCAGTCCTTCTAAAGGACTCACCTGCTAGAGTGGGGTCTCAGAGTCCTGACAGGTACTGGAAGTGGGCTCATAAGGTCATGGGTCAGAAAGTGGGTCCCTGGGTCACATCTGACCTGTCCTGACTGGCCAATTTCAGCATCTCCTCTAATCACCTCCATTCTGCCTGCCCTGTCTGCTAAAGGGCAGAGGTAGCTTTGTCACTGCCTTGTTCTTAGGAGCCTGGTGTGCCAGCCCTGTCTCCCGAGTATCTGCTTCCTGTCCCTCTTCCCTGCACACCTTAGATTCTTGCCTGACCAAACTTACCCGTTCCTTGCTGTGCTGTTCTCTCGCTCCTCTGTCTTGGCCCATGCTGCCTCCTTAGCCTGGATACCTTTCTTTCTCTTTTCTACTTCACCCTCATTCCTGATTTCTTCACCTGGATGACCCATTCTTCCAGCTTGGCCTCTGTCTTGGCCCATGCTGCCTCCTTAGCCTGGATACCTTTCTTTGTCTTTTCTACTTCACCCTCATTCCTGATTTCTTCACCTGGATGACCCATTCTTCCAGCTTGGAATTAAACACTGCTTCCTCCAGGAAGCCCCTTTGATTTCCTCCTCTGAACTCAGCATTGTCCATAGCACAGCATCATCCAGTTGTGTGACGATTTGGATTCTTGAATAGACAGGAACCCCCCAAAGGCAAGCTTTGTGTCCGTCATGCTCGACACTACCTGCGCCCCTTCCTTCTGACACAAGGCTCCATGAAGACCCCCACAGTTGCTCAGTGAATGAGCCCCAGGTCAACAGGCACATGGCAGGTACCTTGAAAATAGGAGAGATCTGGGACCAGAACTGGACTCCAAACATACTAAATCCTGCAGGTCACATTCCTCTAGTGTCCACAAGAATATTACTCACTTTTCAGGGCTCCTGGGAAAAAGACAGTGAGCGTGACGGTGTTGGCAAACACGTTATGCAGATACTAATCTTTAAAGTAGCACCTGGTCAGTAAGACTCAATAGGCAAAAATTGTTCTGACAAATGTGAGGGTTTCTTTAGCATGAAAATGCAGACACCTCAGGTATGCAGCAGGGGAAACAGGAACACATTTGATGAACTACTGCTATGTACCGAGCTCACATCAGGTAACACATATTAATTTTCTGCATAAAGAACTTCATAACTTTTGTTAGATTTATTATGTATCTTAGAAACATTGTAATTTTTTTCTAGTGTATAAGTAAGTGGTACCTTTATTTCCATATATTGATTTTTGAATCTAGCAAGCATGTTAAACTCTCTTATTACGTGTAGACTCTTTTGGGTTTTCCAAAGAGGCAATCACAGAATATGCAAATAATGAGAGTTTTGCTCCTTGTTTCCCTATCCCTGTACACTTCATTTCTTTTTCTGGTTAAGTGCTCTAGAAAGGACCTCTTGTATTACACAGTGATGCTGGTTACAGCCATTCTTGTCTCACTCCTGATCTCAGAGGGAAAGCTTTCAACATTTCACCACAAAATGATGTTTGCTGTGAGCTTATTTTTTTGCAGATATCTTTTATTTCTATCATTCCTAGTTTGCTAAGAGTTTTACCATGAGTGGATGCCAGCTTTTATCAAATGTTTTTTTTTCTGCATCTATTCAGATGGTTGCATGCCTTTAAAAGATCTCTTAATATGATGAGTTTCATTAATTAATATATTATTACTAAACTAACATCACAGTCCTAGGAAAAACCAAAAGTGGCCATAATATGTTATTTATTCATTGCTGGAATTTTCTTGCTAAATCTTAAAAAGACTTTGCATTCACATTTTTGAGTGAATGCACTCTGTAATTTTCCATTTTGGGTCTAATTTTGGATTTGAGGTTTTTTTAGTCTTATAAATGGTAGTGTTTGAATAATCCTTATCTTAAGTGTTTGAGAAAACTGAACATGGATAAAATGTGAGATTTCTATTATTGATTTAATTTCTTCAGGGTTATAAAATTATAAAGAATTTTTAAATTTGTTTTTGGGTCAGTTTTGATAGTTATATTTTTAAAATAATACATTCAATTAATCTAAAATTTTGTAAACTTTATTGGCATAAAGTTTATGCAATTTCCCTTTGTATTATCTTTCTACAATTTCTTTAGTGATTTCCCTTTCTCATTGCTTTTATAGCTTATTTGTTCTCTCTTCCTCTCTTTTTGTTTTTGTTCAATCTTGCTAGTCTTAGCTTTTACATTTTTTTCAGAAAGCAAACTTCTGGCTTTGTTGATCCTCTCTATTATATGTCGGACTTAACATTTCTGTGCCTCAGTTTCCTCACATGAACCTGAGAGATACAGTCACCGAGGTGAGCAGGCCTGGAGAATTTGGAAGGGCAGAGATTGGTTAGAGGCTGGCCACAGCTGGCCACTGGTGCAGGGGTGGATGAGAGGGCAGGAGAGGGAAGCTTGTGCTCCTGGGGTCTGGTGAGAGGAAGGGAAGGGAGTTTTCTGTGGACCATGTGGAAGCCACAGAATTTCACTGAGCCTTGAACAATCCCCTTTATGGGAGAAGGGGATCCCAGCAGTGGGGTGAACTGACAAGGAGGATCTTTGGGGGTGGGTGGGCACAAAAGGATGGCCAGAGACCTCCTTTGTCAGGGGACTGCATTGTTCCAATAAACATATCCATTGTGCTGCAGGAAAGAGCTGGCATGTGCACACCCACTGTGACACAGGGTCTCTACAGCTGCAGGAGGACCACGAACAGCACTAGCCAAGCAAAAACTCCTCCCTTTTCCTTTAGGGATCCTGGAAGGGACAGAAGACGTAATGAGGAGACTACATGCCCCATGTCCCACAACCCTTCTCAGCTGGGGTTCTGGAGCCCTGGAGACACCTGAGCTGGGGATAGGTGACAGGTGAGTGGCTTGACTCAGCTGGACCTTTGAATGCTGGCAGGTGGACAGGACTTCACACAAGGTGCTGGTAGAGCTGAAGGTGAGTGCAAAGCTAAGGCTGTCATGTCCTTGGGGGCTCAGAGAGGGCTTGACCGACATCAGGGTGATGCCATCTCCTGTTTGCACCCTATCAGATTCTGTCCATTCAATGCATTGTGGACATATTTATTGTGCATTTTTTAGAAAAAATATAGTCTGGGGACTCCCATATTTTCTTCCCCAGAGCTTTAGGCTCTAGGGTTATTATAACAACAAAAATTTTGAGAACAACCAGATCAACTCAACAGGAGGGACTCAGTTAATTAAACTCAGACTCATCCACTTGGCAGAATGTTCCACAGTGACTAAAAACAGTGATTACACTCGTAACAACATGGCGATTGCATAATGTCATGATGTTAAGTTAAAAATACAAAAACGAAAAAACACCAGGATACTGAATTATACATACAGATCAATAAAAACTATGTCCAAAAGCCAAAATAAAAGAATGCTGAAGCAATGAAGCAGAAATGTCAAAACCAGCTGTTCTGGGGTGTTGAGAATATATAATTATTCTTTAAACTATTTTTCATTTTTTAAAATTAGACTGTGGAACAGTCTAATTATTTGGTTTTCAGATTTACTGAAAAATTGAGAGGATAGTATAGTCACCTTATAGTCTGCATCCAATTGCCCCTATCATTAACATTTAACATTATTATGCTATATGAGTTACAATTAATGAACTGATATTTGCACTTCTTATCAACTAAATTAAGTCCATACTTTTTTCAGATTTCATTATTTTTTACCTAATGTCCTTTTCCTGCTCCGGCATTCTATACCACCTGACATTTCGGCATCACGTCTCCTTACGCTCCTCTTGGCTACGTTTCTCAGACTTTCCTTGTTTCTGATGACCTTGACAGTTTTGAGGAGTACCAGTCAGGTATTTTGTAGAATGACTCTCAATTTGGGTTTATCTGATGTTTTTCCTCATGATTAGACAGTGGTTAGAGTTTGGAGAGGAAGACCACAGAGGCTTAGTTGCATTCTCATCACATCGTGTCAAGGGAACGTGTTATCACCAGGATTCACCACCATTGATATTGACCTTGACCATCTGGCTGATGCAGTGTTGTCAGGTTTCTCTGCTGTAAAGTTCCTCTCCCCTCCCCTCATTTCCATACTGTACTCATTGGAAGGCGGTCACCATGGCAACCTACAGGTAAGGAGTGGGGACTAATGGTCCCCCTCTATGGGGGTGGAGAATCTACATACATTATTTGGAATTCTTCTTCGTGGGAGAGGTGTCTCTTCTCCCCCATTTAGTAGTTTATTCAGTTATGTATATCAGTATGGACTCATGAATATTTGGTTTGCACTTTGGGTTATAATCCAATAGTTCTTTATTCGTGTTGTTGTTCCAGCATTGGCTGTTGGGAGCTCTTTCGGTTGGCTCCTGGATCCCTTTGTCACACCTTTATCAATGCAGGTTTTATTTTGGTGGTGGTTGTAGTGTTTTGCTCACTTCCTTACTATCTGGCGCTGTAGTATCATCCAGGCTCATCTGGTGCATTTCCTGCCCTGGTCCTAGAATCAGCCATTTCTTCAAGGAACACTAATTCCTTTTTATTGGAGAATAATATGAGAAACCAACATCCAGATACTAGGTATATTTCTTTCTTCTGATTTGTCCTTCCCTTTAGGCCTCAGCTGACAAAGCAAGAAGTGATATGCGTGTATCACAACCAATGTATGTATACATAGCCATAAATATTTCTCTATAGCTATCCATATTAAATATCTGTATTAAGCAAATTAGGTTTATGCTGATGTCTTCAAATCTAGTCCATTACCCCGTGGTAGCCTTTTCCCTTTGCTTATATGTAAAATCCCACTCCAGCAATAAGAGACCTGGCTCCCACAGTCTGCCACCCATATACTTAACTATTCAATCCAGAGCATATGTGTACAACGGTATCCGAGTTGCTCATCTGTACCCTGCTGGGAAACAGCTTTATGCGTCAGAGTACAGTGATACGTAGTTCCTTTTGCCTTTAGTCTCACAGACTCTGCTCATTGCTGAAGTTACAATGAGGTCGAATTCAATCCAGAGCATATGTGTACAACGGTATCCGAGTTGCTCATCTGTACCCTGCTGGGAAACAGCTTTATGCGTCAGAGTACAGTGATTCGTAGTTCCTTTTGCCTTTAGTCTCACAGACTCTGCTCATTGCTGAAGTTACAATGAGGTCGGCATCTTTCTCCTACTTCACTTATTTCATATATTTGTGATACAGTCAGATCATCTTGTCATACTCTTCATTCCTTTTGGGGATCCTCTGATCACAAGAATAATTTTTTTAAAAACCTGTATACATTAAGGTTCACTTTTTGTGCTATAAAGTTCTATGGGTTTTGACAAATGCAGAATGTCATGTAGGCATCTTTGCAGTGTCATACAGAATAGTTTCACTGCCCTAAAAATCCAGTTCTTCACCTATTCAACTTATGGCAAACACTGACCTTTTTACCTTTTCCAGAATGTCATATAATTGGACAGGAGTTTGCCTTTTCAATAGCTTGCCTTTCCCAGAATATCGTATAATTGAGATCATACATTATACAGCCTTTTCAGCCTGGCTTCTTTCACTTAGCAATATGCATTTAAGGTTTATCCATGTCTTGCCGCATCTTGATAGAACTTTTTATTATCACTGAATAATATTTTATTGTATGGATGTATCACAGTTCATTTATTCATTCACCTTCTTAAGGACATGTTGGTTGTATCCAGTTTAGTAATTATGAATAACACTGCTATAAATATTCTCGTGCAAATTTTTGTGTGGACAAACATTTTCAAATCATTTAGGTAAATACTTAGGAGCATGATTGCTAGTGCCAACCAAAATGAAAGCTGTTAAGGCAGAAATAATTCTCTAAAGTTTATCGGGAGCCAAATGTGAGGATCAACCCAGGAAACACGATCAGACACAGAGAAGTGCTACAAAGTTTATTACAAATAACAAAGGGTAAAGAGAGCAGAAACAAACAGCAAAAAGCAGATTGGCCATTTCAAAGCTAATTTCCTTGTTAGGTGGGGACAAGGAGATAGAACAACAGAAAAATAACTGATTAGTTAACATCAGTTGCTTCAGGCTATCTCTTTTGTGCAAGAATTAAATCAGAGACAACTTCATCATTATACCTATTGAAGATTTAAACTGGCCTGTTGAAGGAAATTGGCTGTCTCCCTCCTGACTTCTCGAAGGTCAGACACCACAACCTAAGTGAATTTAGCAGGGGTGACTCCATTTTGATTTTTGCTCTGGTCTATTGGGGCCTACTGCAGGAACTTAGTCCAAAACCATGGCTTCTAATAATTTTTGTTTAACACAGGGTCACATAGTAAGACTATTTAGTTTTGTAAGAAACTGCCAAACTGTTTTCCAAAGTGGTGCACCATTTTGCATTTTCACCAGCTGCATCCTCTAGCATTTGGTTACCATCAGCTTTGAAAAAAAAGTTTATCCATTCTAATAGATGTGCAGTGGTATGGTTGGAGTGAGCAGGACTGAAGCCATGTTGGGACCTAAAACTGCATGGAATCTAAAAGATTTTAAAAGGACACAATTTTTTTTTCTTGGCATGCATTTCTCTGAGTTCCCTCTTTCCCCACGGTTATTTGATATTTTGAACCATGGTTATGGGGCAGGATGACATTATTTACATGAATGTAAAGTTGTTTTCCAGTCAGCCTGGAGCTGAAGACTTGCTACAAGGTATCCAGACTCTAAGAAACCAAGGAAGACATCAGTAAAGCTATGCTGATTCCACCCCTCCAGCAGGACCCTGAGATAACAGCAAGGACAGGAGCAGAAACCAGACAGAGCCTTGGCCAGATCTTGTACCTGGCTCCTTGCACAGAGCCCCTGCAGCTCACGTCTCCCTCCATCCTGCTTTTTGCTTCCCACATTCCATTAACTCGCCCCCTTTTAAAAAGCCCTTCAGTAAATCTGAGTCTTGGAAATGGTTTTAGTCACACTATTCTTCAGGTTTACTGGAGAGAGAGGTTAGCTTAACATCCTCTGGTCACTGGTATTTCTGAATAAAAGCCGACCTCCATTTTCACCAACATTTGACTTTTGAGTTGTTTATTTTTGTTGAGGGGCAGGCAGCTGGAACTATTCTTCAGGTTTACTGGAGAGAGAGGTTAGCTTAACATCCTCCGGTCACTGGTATTTCTGAATAAAAGCCGACTTCCATTTTCACCAACATTTGACTTTTGAGTTGTTTATTTTTGTTGAGGGGCAGGCAGCTGGACTTGAGTTTGGTTACAATTTTGGGAGCCTCAGCCAGGAGCTGAAAGTCCTGGGGGTAACAGATTTTGGCAAGCCAAGCCAGGGTTTTTTGTTTGGGGTAGCTAGCCGTACTTGGGCCTGGTTATAAGATTTGGCAAGCCTCAGCCAGCAGCTGAGTGCCCACCCTGCCATCAGTATCTCATTGTTGCTTCAATTTTCAAATCCCTAATGATGTTGAGCATCTTTTCATGTGCTTATTTGCCATCTGTTTATCTTCTCTGCTGAGGTGTCTGTTTAAATATTTTAGCCATGTTTTACTTGGAAAATTTTCTTAGTGTCGAATTTTAAGAGTTATTTGTATATTTTGGATACAAGTCCCTTTAGGTATGTGTTTGCAAATATTTTTTCCCAGACTGTGGCTTGTCTTTTGATTCTCTTAACCATCTTTCAGAGAGCAGAAATTTTTAATTTTAATAAAGTCTAACATTAATTTTTTCTTTCATGGATCGGGTTATTAGTGTTGGATCTAAAAACTCATTGCCAAGCCCAAGGCCACCTGAGTTTTCTCCTATGTTTTCTTCTAGAAGTTTTGTAGTTATACGTTTTACATTTAGGTTTAT
>NW_007731306.1:5023-6040 GCF_000696425.1 Galeopterus variegatus | reverse complement strand
AGTTTTCTCCTATGTTTTCTTCTAGAAGTTTTGTAGTTATACGTTTTACATTTAGGTTTATAAATCCATTCTGAGTTATTTTTTAAGATGTAAGGTCTGTGTATAGATTTATTTTTTAAAATATAGATGTCCAATTGTTCTAGCACCATTTGTTGCAAAGACTATCCTTTTTGTCCATTGAATTGCCTTTGCTCCTTTGTCAAAGTCATTAATTTTGGAAAATTTTTGGCCATTATTACTTCAAATATTTCTTGTACTCTGTTCTGTTCTTCTCCTTCTGGTACTCTAATTACACATATGTTACACCTTTTGAAATATCCAACAGTTCTGGTATATTGTGTTCTGCTTTATTCATTTTTTTCCTCTTTGCATTTCAGTTTGATAAGTTTCTATTGGCTTATCTTCAAGTTCACCAATACTTTCCTCAGCTGTGTGCAGTCTACTGATGAGTCTATCAAAACTGTTCTTCATTTCTTTTACATTGTTTTTAATTTTTAGCGCTTCCTTTTGATTCTTTCTTAGAGTTATATATCTGAGATTAAAATACTCATCTGTTCTTGCATATTGTCTGTTTTTCTATTAGAGTTTTTAACATTTTAATCATAGCTGTTTTAAATTCTCTGTCTGCTGATGATTACAAAAATCTATGTCATACCTGAGTCTGGTTCTGATGCTTGTTTTGTCTCTTTAGATCCATATTTTTCTTGCCTTTTGGCATGACTTATAATTTTTGTTTGAAGCCAGACATGATGTATTGAGTAACAGGAACTGAGATTGAAGTCTTTAATGTGAGGTTGTATTTTTAATCCGGTTAGATTTAATGTTTGGTGTGTTTAATGTCTGATGTAGCTGTAGGTTGTAGAGCCTCAAATTTCTCTAGTGTCCTTGTTTTCATCTCCCTTGTTGTCTTTAAGGTTCCTTAAGAACTCCTCCTTAGAACTGTGTCTTGCAGATCTTTAGGTATAATCCACTGTTACTATACTGAAGCTCTGTTGATATGCAGTAAGGTGTGGGGAG
>NW_007731306.1:2526-3302 GCF_000696425.1 Galeopterus variegatus | reverse complement strand
GCGGGAGCGCCACCGCGCTCCCAAGTGGCGCACTGTAGCAGTGCGCCACCGGGCTGGCCCCGACAAGCTCCTACTTTGACTGGTAGACTACAGTGGCATTTGGAGGTCACAGGAATTAGTGTCAATTCAAATTCAGTGTCTAGTAATCCTCAGAATGAATTCCCTTTTCCAGTGCACATTCACTCTATTAAATGGCCATAGGACCCTTAGGAGAAGGCTTGGAGGAAGATTGATGGTCTGTGCTTACAATAGTGGTAGGGAGTCTTTCCTTAAAGGTGTCAAGCCTTCCTTCAGTCAAGGATACTTGTGTCTATGAATAGACTCAGGCTTTGAAACTGAGCAAGAGGCCATGACCCTCCACTGTGGTGATTCAAGTTAGGCTTATGGCTATTAGACCCAGGGTTTTTTTGTTTTCATTTAGACCAGGAAATACTCTAGTAGGCTGCTCATCTATTTCTTTCCAAGGTATATCATGATCAGTTAGTGACTACCAAAGACACCTGTAGAGCAAGGCATTCTGATTACCCGTACCTCCCTCCTGTTTTTTTCAGCAGATGCTCCCACCTTATTTTTGGCAGTTACAGTGTCACTTGGCTTCTGTTCCTCTAGTATCTCATCATCTCCATTGAAATTGGTGAGTCCACCTCAACAGCAGCTTTCACCCAAGGTCATACTTGTCCTAAAAAGGAGAGCAACTACAGAGCTTTTCAAGGACCCCTTTGTTGATGGATTTCTTCAATTTCTTCTGGGTGTTCTCATAGCTTGGGGATGGGTGT
>NW_007731306.1:0-824 GCF_000696425.1 Galeopterus variegatus | reverse complement strand
TCCCAAGAATCTCATCTTTAAGGGTCTGTCTCCTGGGATCATACCAATGTTTTTCATCCAGGATCCAAACAGGAGATAGAAACCACATTGAATTTGAACAGGAAAAGTTTAACATAAAGAATTATCAACAATAACTAAGGATTGCTTACCAGGGGGTAAACAGAACTCTAGAAAATTCAGGAATAGTAGGTACAAAGAGCAGCCACTGCATCTTGGATTCTGTCTAAGGAAGAAACAAATGTGGAAGAGTCTCCCCTCCACACTGATGTCACCCCCAGGGCTAAGTCTCCAGGCTTAGCCAGAGGGAGTGGTGTGGCCCACGGGATGGTGCAGGAGCTTGCTGGGGGACATGCAAGTCCACGGTGAGGTGCCACACCAGGAACTTGTTGGCAGCTTCTCATGGGGATGGTGAATACCACTGGGTTTCCCACAGTGTCGGCTATTGCGTGCTTCGGGAACAAGCAGAGAAGAGCTCATTGGAACCAGGAAGAAAAGCTTCTTTTTTCCTCCTGAGTCCCTGCAGCCCCCACTACAGACAACCTATCATATCAGCAGGCAAGAAAGAATGTTCCAGTATCACAAGCAGATAATGAAGGATTTGGAGCTGAGAGGCAATAAATTGGAAAGTGTCATACTTGGGTACTGTACACTGCTGTGTGACCTCAGGCAAGTCACTTCCCTTCTCTGAGCCTTGGTCCCCTCATTGGTAAAGGGGGAGACTCCCTGTCTTCCTGCTGGGTTGCTGTGAGGATTAACTGAGATAAGCATGTCTGGTACACAGTTGGTGTTTAATAAAATGGAGGGAACACAGGCTGGCACCTTTT
>NW_007731305.1:163108-163505 GCF_000696425.1 Galeopterus variegatus | reverse complement strand
CTTTTTCCATCCTTTCACTCTTAATCTATGTGAGTCTTTATGGGTGAGGTGGGTCTCTTTATGGGTGAGGTGGTTCTCTTGGGTCCATCTTTCTTATCCAGTCAGCCAATCTGTGTCTTTTGATTGGGGAATTTAAACCCTTTACATTAAGAGTTGTTATTGAGAGGTGTTGATTTATTCCTAGCCTTTTATTATTTTTTTGGTTGTCTTAGGAGTCATTTGTTCCTTGCTTTCTGTTTTGGTGTTTGTTTTCTGTGTTTGTTGGTTCCTGAGGTTGCTGCTAATGATTTTGTTCGATTGTTTTCTTTTCATGATTGTCATTTTTATTATAATAGTGGGTTTTTATTTTACTTGGATTGTTATGGCAGTGGTAGTTATCTTCCGGGATCCAATCCCA